>NW_007248098.1:332610-350096 GCF_000164805.1 Carlito syrichta | reverse complement strand
CACGCCTGGCTAATTTTTTTGATTTATTGTAGAGATGAGGTCTCGTTGCCCATGCGGGTCTTGAACCCGCGGGCTCAGGCAATCCACTCACCTCAGCCTCCCAAAGGCGCGGGATTACAGGTTGAGCCACCGAGCCCGGCTTAGGTTGCTGCTTTATAATTCAATATAATTCCTTGACCCAAATTCCTAAATTTCAACATATTTTCCCCTAACTTTTGATCAGTAGTATTCCCTAAATGTAGATATTCTTTAAACACATGATCAACTTGTTCATATTACAATATCAGTGAGGATAGCCACATTTTGTCTTTTAGTCAATGAGGGACAAGAAACTGTGAGAAATGGATCCCTTTTTCATAACCTTTTTCTCAAAAATTTTCAAATGCCCCAAATAGGCATCTTGAAAGTAGCAAGATCAGAGAATGACCTTCTCATAGAGTAAATGTTCAATTTATACTTTCTGAATAAGTTGTTGCAAATGCACAGAAGCCATGGACCATTTTCATGCCTGCCTGCAACAACCCCCCCCCGCCCCCCACGCCGGCCCCCGGCCCTGGTCCTTGGAGCACTTCCTATGTACTCAAAACTGCGCCAGATTCCTGGGACCACAACATAATAGGATATGGTTCCTGGCCCTGAACTTGCAATATAGTTATGGGATTAAACCAACAGATCTGATTCAAATAGAAAACCACCTTCACCCACTTGTGATCCTGGCTATACACACACAGCAATTGAAAGGTGTGGAAATGTATGGAGATGAGGGGATGGCATTGGAGGAATTTACGCTTTCTGGTGAAGGATGTTTGGTTACTTGAAAAGCAGAGGAAACGGAATGTGTCAGGCTCAAGAAGATTTATATGATCTCGTATCTTTACTAACAAAAATTCAAATGTGATGGAAAGTACATATTATGCAGCCAGACTTGGAGGTGAGTAATTTACTAGAGTATTTTAGGCAAAACTACACTTTTCTGTCAAATTGAACCTTGCATTTAAAGACTTCAGATGAAAATACTCCAGTAATGCTGAGAATATGTGAACATACCACATTAGTGTATAGGAGGGCTTATTGATCAATGTTCTTCCATTTTGGTTGACTTAAGTCATAACTGACATATTCTTAGTTTAATTGTTTGCAGGCTACTCCCTCATTGTACATTATCCACATTTGGAGTCCTATGATGGGCAAATGTGCTTCATGTTTTCCAGAGTTGAAAAGTAGAATTTATCTTCAAATTTTATAATTAATGGCATATTTTATTTTTTAAAGTACTCATATCACTTGAGAATGAATATGTCAATGGAAAAGAAATACAATGTGTTTTCAATTGTCCTGTAAAAATATTGCAGGATCCCATACAACTGACTTGTATCATTAAAAAGGCAATAAAACCAAATCCAAGAATTGTACAGGAATGTCATAATGTGTCATTCCTCAGCAGACTGTCCTTTCTTCAACCCTCATTCCACTTCATCCAATTCCAGTAAGAGTTTCAGAGTGACAAGAGTCACCTCAGTCACATGCATCACTGTCCAACTACCCCTCCCTTGACTCTGACATTCCTAGCCTGCTGGTAAGTGGCACTTAGAAGAATAGTTTCTCTATCCTTGAAAATATGAGACACTATATAAGTTTTTAAATAAATTTCAGAAGATCTGCTTAAAAGTGACAGAGCATAACATACCCCATTGTCAGGGACTGATTCCTAGGGCTTAATTGGACTTAGAAGATTTAGGAAAAAATTATCAAATCAACTGAGTAATGCTAATTATGTATTTATTTACTTAGAGTGATAGGTGCAATAATGCCTGTGAGTGTTGATATGCCAAACTCAGTCAGATATCTTTGAAATAAATATTTCTTTCTTTCTTTTACATTATTTTTTTAAGATGACACAAAATCTTGTCTCATTTTAGGAATATCCAACAGTTGGACAACTCATTGATAAACTGGTGCAAAACAATGTGTTACTGATCTTTGCTGTAACCCAAGAACAAGTCCATTTATATGAGGTAAGCAAACATAACTCAGGAAATCCCTTCAGGGAGATTGTGTGTCATGAAACTTTAATATTAACTGTGAGTTTAACACATAGGAAGGCCATTAGATAATCATTAACACATACCAAATGTACTGAGCACTTGGCAAAGTGAATTCATGTACTACTTGCAATTTAAATTATAAACACATGCGTGCAGTGAGGAATTGGGGGCAGATATGGCGGGACAGGGAGGAAAGAGTGATGGAAATGGAAACGGTAAAACAGGACAGAGTACCAATAAACACATACTACCCACAGGAAGGAAAGTCAGCCTTTTTCCCCTTGAACTGTGCCATCTGATGAGAAGGGAGTTAAAGAGAAACTTTTGAGTAGGATAATTTACTTTTCATTCTTTGGCATTTCAAACTAGATACATAGAAAAGACACAAGCAAAGACATAAGCTTTTGAGAAGTGGGAAGTTCAAGGAAATAACTTACTATATTGGGTCAAAAAATAATTTCTCCCTTAAAATGGATGTGCGGTCCAGTTGAATGGAAGCACCAACTACAAAAAGGAAACTATTTCATTAGATGAAGTGATGTTCCTAAGCCACTGTACAAATTATAACTTAACATATAGTGTACATAAATGCAAAAGATTTCTATAGTTTTTTTCCAGCCTAAGAAAAAGAATATGTCGGAGCAACCCCTTCGGGTCAGTGGGAGCTTTTCTGTTCTCTTAATAAATCCTGCTTTACAAAAAAAAGAAAAATAATATGTCAAAACACCACAAATTGATTTACTACTAATGTGCAGTTTCACAGAGAAATAAGGAGTCTTTAGCATGGGCCTTAGAAATGTAGAGAAGTTAAATAGTCTGTGCCTTCTGTGCAGAAGCTTCAAATACTTTTAAATTCAGTGTCCAATCTCCCATTCCTTTTGAAAGGACATCTTAACTTGCTGGGTGACTTTACAGGGCTTGTGAAACTCCGAGATTATGTCACAGAGGGCTTTGATTAAATGCCACTCACTACTAAGGACGGTACAGTCCATGAACTTGCATCAGGTTCTGCACAAAGGATTCAGGAGGAGATGCTATCTTGCATTTTTAATGAGAGGAGGGTATTGTACTCCCAGGTGAGATTGCCTTCTGCTGCAAACCAAGGAAGTCCCTTGCAATCAAGCTTCATACTCGATGCCTTTGTTCTACTCAGAGACCATGTGGGTTCACCTGATACGGACATTTTCTTAAGACTCTGTAGTATGTGATACTTGTTTCCAGTGATTTTAAGTAATAGAGTTGCAGTTGAGATTTTTAAAAAATACCCCCAAATACAATAGTGAGTCTATTCTGCCTTTGATCCTTAAGGCTAGAGTGAGAGGACCCTGGGGGTCACAACATCTCCTCCACAGTAAGGCTCCAGTGAAGGGGGGCGGAAGTTGCCCAGAACTTTTCTTCAAAGGGGAGTCTGGGGAACACAATTGATGATCATGAACATAGGCTCCCATAACTCACTTTGGTAATAGTCTTTAAGACTCACAACTCATTTATATGTCTCCCCGAAACTGCTATTAAAAAGACAGAGGAAGATGAAAAATAACTGTGGCAAAACAAAATCTGTTGGATTTAACCTAGTTGCATCCATGGTTCCCCTGTTGCAAAGGAAATGATCATTTTCAAAGAAAACGCCAGATTAGAACCTGCCTCTCATGTAACAGCAGGACATTTATTTTGCCTGCCTTCTAATCTCATTATGAGGCGAATTTATGTTCTGTCATGATCCGTGGTCTTTACCATTCAGGTTCCACTAAATTCAAAGGGACATTTTCAGGGAGTCATACAACCATCCAGGTCAGCAGCCCACTCTATGACTCTGGTTGTTTCATTATTTTATTTTTATTTTGATGGGCTCATCATATCATCTGCATTAGTCGGGGCAGGCAGCAGCCTGGCCTAAAGATAATGACGGCAACGTTGCACATCCCTGAATGCTCCACGCAGAATGAAAATGCTGATCTCCCGTTTTATTGATAATGAAAACTGAAAATAGACCAATAATGACTTGTGCTGCCTTTCAATTTAAATCTTTTAGAAGGAGCCCTATGTGTGCAGGAGTCCTGTGCAATCTGATGTTTGGAAAGCTGTGGTATAAGGAGCGTAACTACTAAAGAATTATTGAAAAAATAAAACCAGTGAAAGGATAAATAAAGCAATTAAGTATTTAGATCTAATGAAAATTCTAGAAGGAAAATTATTTGCCCGAGTTATGTATTAAACATAGTTACTTGCCTATACTGCAGGCCGGAGATGGGTTAGGTTCAGTGACGGCCCTGTCTGCAGCAAATAAGATTTATGGTGCCCATTCATGGAATGTAGGAAAAATGACTGTTTTTCAGTAATTTTGGTAAGCTACATTGGACTGCCACGTGTGCAGTGTTCCTGCATGTTGTTGTAACAGAAATGAACAAACAATGAAAAGAATAAAGTGAACAGTTTTGCCTTTAGTTCACTATGACTGCGTGTGCACCCAAGATTCCAGAAACAGAATATTTTTGAACAAACTTATTATTATGAATAACTTCCTGTTTGCCCAATTACAGGGTTCAAAAGATAATGATAGATAATAGACTGAGCAGTAGGTAGTATATTGCAGTCTAGTGCTAAATACCATTTTGAATCAGGATTCAATTACCCAAGTTAAAAAAAATTTATATCACCTCTGTTGTTTTTAAATGTTTACTGTTAATTTACATTAAGATAATATCAGACTACTAAACGTTAACTGTCTAATTTGAATAGTCTTTCCTTCCTAGTGAGATATTGAGATAAAAAGCAATTAAATCAGTGTTCCTTATTACATTGTCAAATCATATTATTAATCGCCTCAGGTTATTTGCAAGGTTTTAAAATATCCTATATCTTTTCAAAATATCTACATCTGGCTGGGAAAGATGACTTTAGTGAAGTTAATAGCAATAATTGTTGTATGACTCTGTATTTATGATGTAATGCTGAAGCACAGCACTTAGAAAGTAAACAAGATTATTGGTAATGTTACCACATGCCAGAGATTCAGTCAGGGTCCTGTGGCTCACTGCACAGAAAACCAATCGCAGAGACAAATGAGTATTGCCGGGGAAGAAGGCTCTTTATTCAGGTGATATCAGCCAAGGAAATTCATTCTCAAATTCATTTCCCTATCTCACTGAAGTCAAGGGTTTATATAGTAAGGCAGGGATGTAGAAAACAGGAACTTGGGAGGGGTAAGGAAGAAGGGTTGGAAAACAGGTGGAGCCTGGCATCTCATTGCCTGGATGCCATGATCTGGTGAGTTTCAGTCTCATGATACTATAGGCCTGAGGGTTAGTTTCTTGAGAAAGGACTCTGATAAGACAGAGTTTCCATCTTTAAGGTAAGGAAGGAACTTGGATAAGACAAAGTTTCAACCTCTAAACTACTTTCCTGAGGTTAGTAGTTTCCTACTTACCTCAGGAAGGTAAATTTCTATTTTTATTCAAAAAATTATAGCCATTAGTTCTTCAGGGAAAGTTAGACTTGTTTTAGTATAAGACATTTCTGGTTTGCTCACTAACATCTATGGCCCCTAATTAATGTCTCTGTGGCTAATAGGGCAAAGTGATATATCTAAAGCTTGGGGACAGGGAGTACAAACAGGTTTTTATTCCACCAAAGGGTCCTTTCCTCTGGTGACAAAAAGTCCTCAATTACCAGTTCTCTGAGGAGCATGGTAGGTCTTGCCCTTCTTTCTGTTTAGGACAATTCTTGATACACAGGAGCTTCTCTTGAGATATTTGTTGAATAAACCAAAAGGTGCAATAAAACACTTCATCTTTTCCACAATTGGGTCAAATGTTCTAAATAGGGCCATGAAGTTTTGTGTGACAAATATTTGTCAAGGTTGAGGAAGGCCATATGTACAGAGCAGGTTGGGTCACCTGACCATTGCTAAGATTCTCTGCAGCCCTAGCTATCCCTTCTTCCACACCATTCCACCTAGGATGCTGGAGGTAACAGAGAGAAAAGAACACTCTGCTATTAGTCTTGAGTGGTCCTAAGACTTAGAATTAGGTGGTCCCAGACCTGTTGGAGAAGCTCCACATCCTTTTTACTAGGCCACAAAAGGCATTACATCTGATGGCCATTACATCTATAAACAAACATAAAGAGAAGCTACGATATGCTGTGAGTCTGATGTTCTCGTGTGACTGGTGAAAATTATCCACCCAAGTTTCAATTTTTCAGGAATCAATAACCTATTTTTTATTTCACCTCTTCTTTCTTCTACTTGTTCTTTTGAGCTTTTCACTATTATAAGGGAGGAAAGGAGGCAGAGAAAACAGGGAGATAAAATAAAAATTGAACCCCTTTGGTATTTGTTATCCTGTTCTATTATTGCTTTGTTTTATAACTCCTGCTGGAAAAGATCAGAACAATTTTTTTTCCAATGGAAATCTCTTTATCTCTATGGCCTTAGTTTTTAGAAAACAAGAGGACTGGGCACAATGACCTCCAGCATTAAGTCAGTGACTCTAATTCTGGAGGGAGACATTACCAAGATTTCCAACGATCTATGCACAAATGACAAAGTTTAGTGAGCTGTAATGTAACTAATTTTAGGACATGATCTGGGAAGTTTTTCTTTACCCTATCAATCTTATCCTCTAGTAAAGTATTTCAAACTTGTTATTTTAGTAAAAATAACCAGGAGTAAAAAGACAATTTCTGGATTGAGACATCTCCATGGAGTTATTAATTGTTCTTAATTTAAGTGTAATGGAAAGGATTTTTTCTCTCTCCTTAATTGATGGTATCTGGGAACAAAGACCGAGGCGTGCCAGCTACCTACACTCTGCTCATTAATGAAAACATCCCTCAGAGAGGGATGATTTGGAAATAAAATTCATGTCCTCAGATTACCGGCAGAGTTATTAGGAGTATTTTCCAGGTTAATTAATAAATCCTAACCATGGAAAATCATCAGTAGTTATTTCTTAGATCACACATAGTACTTTTCTCCTAAAGAACTCCAATCCTCATAATCTAGAAAATAAACACATGCAGAAAGAAGACGGCATAGATTTAAAGTAGGGCCTTCATGAGATTCCCTATTAGACCAACCCATCTAAAAATATAAAATAGGATCTCATTAATACAAGATCTAAATGCTTTCAGATTTACACAACACCCAGAATGTCTAGCCTATCATCGGAACTAAGATGCTGTAGATATCATAGTCATTCATTCTCCATCAGACATTTCATGAGCACCTCCTACGAACCTGGTCAGAATCTGTGACTATCAAGGAAAGTAAGACACAGTTCCTGCCTCAAAAAATCTCATAGAGCATTAACAGAGTTGTAAACTAATATTTTGCCTAAAAAACAGAATGAGTGCATTTTAGAGATTGTGTTCGACAAAGAGACCCCATGGCAGTGTTGCTGAGGGGGTAGGGTTTTCATGTTTTTCAATGTTTATACTCTTTTCTATTCACTGTCTTTATTGTCAGGGGCAACAAATTAATCAGCACTCATAAAACTACCCTTGAGGCTGAATCCTTCACTTTATAGGGGTGAAAACGGAGGACCAGAGATGATATACAACTAAGACTATAATAATCACAGGGTAGTAGGGAATGTTTACTGAGAGCTTATTAGATGGCAGCCTGGAAGTTCAGGGTTTTACACTCATTTTATTATTTAGTCTTTCTTTTGTGGCTACAGAACCCCAAATAGCAAAGCAAGTTGCATGTGAGAGCCAGGATTTGAACCCAGACAATCTGAGTCTACAGCCTCAACCATTGAGATACCTGGGCTGTTGTAATGAAAGAGTATGCCAATTCCTAACCACTAGCCCACCAGAGAAACAGCCTTTTAAATAAAGTAACCAACTTTAAAAGGTGCAGATCCCAAGGGTGGAGCAGAGCTGTCTGACAGAAAAACCAACAGATGATTCCCTATAAATGGCAGAGTCCTTCAAGGTCAGGAAACGCTTGATATAGGGTCCTTTACTGTTGCTGTTAATTGAGATGAATAGAGCAATTTAAAGATGTGTAGACCTGAATAAAGAGAGACATTTGGATCTTGCTCTGTGGGTTGCTTAAGCTCTGAGTGGTAAAAACAGGCCACACAGCTAGAAAGCATTATGCATTGGCCAACCCAAGTGAAACAGCTACTATCTTTGGTAATCATGATCTATGCTTCCAATCAAAGGGGGAAATTGGGGCACGTGGTTTGACAAAGACTATAGGTTTGTTATGATGATATAGTTCAAGCATACAGAAAAATAGTGTAATATGGCAAACACTCCCATACTTAACATCCTGTTTTTTCATATCTTAATATTTTGCTACCATATTGGCTTTAGAGTTTTTAAATAAATGAAACATCCCAGATGCAGTTGACTACTGTGTAACTGCTCAACTCTGATCCAATTCCCCTTTTCTTTTTTTTCTCCTCCCACCCCGCCCCTTTCTTTTTATAAAAGTAACCAGTATTCTGAACTTAGTGTTCATTATTCTCATGTTTGTATTTTGTGCTATTAAAAATATATGTACATCCATCAATAATTATATAGTTTTGACTTATAAGCTTAATTTCATGCTGTACATATTATTTGTATAACTTGATTTTTGACTCAATGTTACATATTTTATTTTTTATTATATTTTCTTATTATGGTAAAATATACATAATTTAAACTTTACCATTTTAAACTTAAAAAAAGATTTTGAGGGTACAAGTGCAGTTTTGTTACATGAACATATTGCATAGTGGTGAAGACTGGATTTTTAGTGTAACCATCACCCAAATAGTGTACATTGCACCCATTAGGCAACTTTTCATCCCTCACACATCCTCCCACCCTACCACCTTTCTGAGTCTTCAGTATCTATTATTCCATTCTCTATGTCCATGCATATACATTATTTAGATTCCTCTTAAAAGTAAGAACATACGTTATTTGACTCTGTTTCTGGGCTATTTCATTTAGGATAATGACCTTTAGTTCCATCCATGTTCCTTCAAAAGATATGGTTTCATTCTTTTTTACAGTGGCATAGTATTCTATTGTATATATACCACATTTTCTTTATCCAGTCATCTGTTGATGGATACTTAGGTTGGTTTCATATCTTTGCTATTTAGTGCTGCAATAAACATGGGTGTGAAGACATCATTGAAAATATTGATTTATTTTCCTTTGGGTCGATATCCAATAGTGGCATTACTGGCCTGTGTGGTTGTTCTGTTTTCAGTTTTTTGAGAAAACTTCATACTGTTTTTCATAGTGGTTAAACTAGTTTGCATTCCCACCAACAGTGTATGAGGGCTTTTTTTTTTCCTCCACATCCTCACCAACATCTGTAGTTTTTTGACTTTTTTAAGAATAACCTTTCTGACTGATGTAAGATGATATCTCACTGATTTTAATTTGCATTTCTCTGCTGATTAATGTTCAGCATTTTTTGTATGTTTTTTGGCCATTTGCATGCCTTTTGTAAAATTTCTGTTTATGTTCTCTGCTTACTTTTTAATGGCATTATTTGTTTTTTACTTGTTGAGTTGTTTGAGTTTCTTGTATATTCTGGATATTAGTCCTTTGTCAGATGCATAGTTGCAAATATTTTCTCCCATTCTCTAGGTTTTCTATTTGCTCTGTTGATCATTTCTTTTGCTGTGCAAAAGCCTTTTAGTTTACTTAAATCCCATTTGTCTATTTTTTGTTTTGTTGCATTAGTTTTTACGATCTTACTCATAAATTCTTTGCCTGGAAGAGTTTGTCCAGAAGAGGTTTTCTTCTAGAATTTTTATAGTTTCAGATCTTACAATTAAGTCTTTAATCCATCTTAATTTGTATATATGGTGAGAGATAAGGGTCTAGTTTTATTCTCCTATATCCGGCTAGTCAATTTTCCTAGCATCATTTATTAAATAGGGTGTCCTTTCTCAGATGTATGTTTTTGCCTACTTTGTCAAAGATCAGTTGGTTGTCGGTATGTGGCTTCATTTTTGAGTTCTCAGTTCCTGTTCCATTGTTCTATGTGTCTATTTTTATGTACCATGCTGTTTTGGTTACTATAGATTTATAATATAATTTGAAGTCAAGTAATGTGATGCTTCTAGCTTTGCTCTTTTTGCTTATGGTTTGCTTTGGCTACTGGGCTCTTTTTTTTTAGTTCCATATGAATTTTAGGATTGTTGTTTCTAATTCTGTGAAAAAATGAAGCTGGTATTTTGAAAGGGATTGCACTGAATCTGTAGATTGCTTTGGGGAGAATGATCATTTTAATGGTATCGATTCTTTCTTTTTTTTTTAAATTTTGAGTCAGGATTTCACTGTGTTGCCCAGGCTGTAGTGCAATGGCATGATCATGTCTCACTGCAGCCTCAAACTCCTGGGCTCAAATGATCTTCTCACTCGGGCTCCTAAGTAGCTGGAACTACAGGCACTCTCTACCATGATTGGCTAATTTCATAAATTTTAATTTTGTAGAGACAAGGTCTCACTATGTTGCCTAAGCTGATTTTAAACTCCTGGGCTCAAGCAGTTCTGCTGCCTCAGCCTCCCAAAGTGCTAGGGTTTTAGGCATTAGCCACCATGTCTGGCCAATATTAATTCTTTCAATTCATGTGCATAGGATATTTTTCCTTTGTGTCATCTACAATTTCTTTCGTCAGTGTTTTGTAGTTTTCCTTGTTAGAGATTGTTCACGTACTTGGTTAAATGTATTGTGGGGTTTTTTTCCCCCTTGGTTTTGTTTTTGTAGCTATTGTAAATAAGATTGAGCTCGTGATTTGGTTCTTAGCTTGGCCATTATTAGTGTGCAGAAATGCTACTGATTTTTGTACATTAATTTTCATTTCTTAAAAGTTTACCAAATTCCTTTATCAAATCTAAGCGTCTCTTGGAGGTGTCTTTAGGGGGTTAGCTAGGTATAAGATCATATCATCGACAAATAGAGATAGTTTGATGTCCTCTTTTCCAATCTGGATACTTTTTATTTTTCTTTTGTCTGATTGCTCTGGCTAGGACTTCTGGTACTATGTTTAATAGAGTGATGACAGTGGGCATCCTTGTCTTGTTTCAGTTCTTAGGGGGAATGCTTTCATGCTGGCTGTGAGTTTGTTGTATATGGCTTTTATTATTCATTTTTAACCATTTTAAGTGTACAGTTCCATGGCATTAAGTCATTCACACTGTTGTGTTCAGTGTTACATCTTTGAGACTTATCTATGGAGATATGTACAGCTCTAGGTTACTCCACTGCTGTACACATTCTGTTCACAGTGTATATGGGTAATGTGTTTATTTATTTATTTTTTTTGAGTTGGAGTCTCACTCTGTCGTCCAGACTGGAATGCAGTGGCCGCTCCCAGCCACCGCAGCCTCGACCTGCTGGGCTCCAGCAATCCTTCCACCTCATCCTTCCAAGTAGCTGGAACTACAGGCGTGCACTACCACGCCCGGCTAATTTTTTTATTTATTATAGAAATGAGGTCTCGCCTGCCCAGGCGGGTCTCGAGCCCGCGGGTTCAGGCAATCCACTCAATTCAGCCTCCCAAAGGCGCGGGATTACAGGCTGAGCCACTGAACCCGGCTGTGTTCATTTTTTAATTGAGGGTATTGGGTCACTTCCAATGATGCAACATTACAGATATTGCAGTCATGCACATCCTTGCACATAATTTGCTACTGAGGATCCATATCTAGAAGTGAAATCCCTGGGTCACAGGGGAATGACATTTTCAATTTTACTGGGTTTGTCCAAGTGGCTTTCCAAAGTGGTTGTATCAGTTATTCTTCCAACAGCAAAGTAGTGTGGAAATGTAACCAAAACATAACAAAACAAAACTTTAAGTTACTCTTATTCTGATTATAAAACTAATATATATATTATTTGAAGAAACAAAGAGGGGGAGGGCATACAGAAAGCACAAAACAGAAAATGAAGATTACTCATAAACTTAACATTCAGACATAGATAACCATTGTTGACATTTAAAAATAAGTTTTCTTTGTCTTTCTTTGCATGTATTTACATATTTTATCATAATTGGTATAATAGTTTTCATATTATGTTTACAATTTTTTAGTAAGTTTATATATTTACAGTCTTTAAAAGGCATAAAAATTAAATTTAGTCATACATTGAACAACTACTTTTGTTGATGAGAATAACATTATATGAAATCAAGGTCATCCTACAAAATTCTGAGCCTATAGTTGCCAAAGTATAGGGTGTCTGATTTAAAAAAAAAAAAGCAAACTTGCCCCCTCCCATGAACAACCTCAAAACCTGCACAAGTACTGCATTTTTACCACTTGGCTACTTTTTTCCGTGTTCATGTTATAACATCAATAGAACCCACAATTATTTCTAGTATTTGTTTTCGTATCCCTAAAAGTGCCCACTTGGTGAGGACTCTGACATCTGTGAACAAGACTCCTCTCTGAGCCATAAAGTGCCCAAAGCTGTGTAATTATCCTTTTCTATGCTTTCTCTGGGTCCCACAGGATGAGGAGATTCCTGTCTAATTCAGGAACCCATCTATCCCCTGAAGCCTTTCATATGGTCGCAGTTGGCCACTCTGTGCAGTGTCTGTGAGGCTGGCCAAATTACAGCTACGCTGACAGGGAGCTCACCCAGCTTGGATTACCGTGCTGAAGTCTAACTGCAATCAAGCATTCCCCACATGGCATAGCCTTTTAAACAGTCACATGTGGCATCAAAGCACAAAGGGACAAGTTAAACTGATGGCCCCAGTACATAAGAAGAGAACGGGAGTATTATATCTTTTCATTTTATACCTATTATCTGAGAGGGGCCAACTTATGCTACAAAGGGACTAATATTAATTATAACATAGCTTAATACTTTGTTGCCCCAGTATTGGATCTTCAGAAAGTAAACAGAAACTTTTGGAAGTCATTTGTTGGTCTTCAACAGTTTGGGCACACTTTATTCATGAATTCAAGGGTTGGCACACTTTTTGTACAGGGTTGCGAGACTTAGCCATTAAAAATACAGGATGTCCAGTTAAATTTGAATTTCAGATAAACAATAAATACTTTTTTAGTGTAAATATGTCTCATTCAATATTTGGGACACACATTAAAAATTTTATTTCTTCGGTTCACATTTAACTGGGCAGCATGTATTTTATATGGCAGCCTATCTGTCAAGGGTCGGATAGTAATTTAAGCTTTGTGGGTCATATGATCTCTGTCATAATTACTCTACAATTGTAGCATGAAGGCTGCCATGGACACTACATAAATGAATGAGAATGTTATTTACCATAACAGGTGACTGGCCAAATATGGCCCGCAGGCCATAGTTTGGTGATCCTTATCTTCATTCATTCATTCTACAAATATGCATATGCTTTCCACATGACAAATACTGAACTATGCCCTAGGAGTATAGAGAATCTTAAAAATATTGTACCCTGATTTATCCTTATGGATTTACAGTCTAGTAGGGAGAAACAGACAAGAAATAAATAATGAACAAATAATCAATTACAACTTTTAGTAGTGTTATCAAAGAAATGGAAAAGAGTAGTGTGCAGCAATGGAGAATAATTATAGGGGAGAGAGTAAGAAGTAATAGTGAGGCAGCAACCTGAAGGGTGAGAAGTTTTCAAGAGAAGAAGACATGTGCAAAGGCCCTGAGGCAGCAAAAAACTCGGTTCTCAGTATGTTTGAGAAACTGAAAAAAGGCCAGCCGGCCCAGTGTGAGCTGGGGTGAAAGAAGATGGAGGGGGAGAGGTAAGGTAAAACCACACCCTTCAATCTTGAAGGCCACGGGGAAGTAAGCATGATGCTATTCTTTGGGCAGTAGGCATTCGAAAATAGTACCTTAGTTGCTGGGTGTAGATGTCACAGGTGTATGACAGGCTGAAAACCATGTATGAATTATGGATACTCGATTTAAAATATCACGCCTTTATTTTCCATATCAATACAACCCCTTCTGGACACACTATTCTACACCAGCACTTCTCAAACTTTGGTGCTTATTAGAATTGCCTAAGGTGCTTTACAAAAAGCCCAGTGCCAAGACGATACCCTCATCCGATTAAATCAGTATCTCTGGAGCTGAGATCCAAGCACTTGTGGTTTTTAAAAACTTCCTCTGGTGTATCTAATCATCCTGGTAGCTTGTTAAAAGTCAGACAGTCACTCACGAGGTCTGGGCTGGGGCCTGAGAGTCTGCATTTCTAACAAGCTCCCAGGTAATGCTGATGCTGCCTATCCACCCACCACATGTGGAGTTTCAAGGGCCGACCCCTCTTTTGCAGTCCTCACACATACACCTGCTTGCTATTTTCTCATCCCCTTCATTGCCTTCCTACTAGTCATCCCTCAAAGTTTTATTACCTGCCGTTTGGTCTGCAAAGCACATAGGCTGCTACTGAGCCCCACATCGCTTTCCATTTTGAAAGAGCTTTCTAAAACTTTGGGACTTGAATTCATCAGCAAAGGTCTGCAATCTCTCTCCAAAGGCAGGGTAATCTTATTAAGAGAAGATCTGAAGTATCCTCAAGAACAAATAGTCAATGCCGCCTCTTTGTTCTCGAAGTCTCCCTTCTCCAGTACCTCTCTGTGCATTTGTTTGTCTCGGAACAGTCATGCACCGTGGGTCCATTTGTCTTCCCTTATCACTGTGCTACTGCCGCCGAGCACTCGTTCAGCTGTGCGCTACAGCTTCTTGGCTGACAAGATAATTACATTCCGGGCAGACTGGGAGAAAGACAGGTAGTGCTCAAAAGTTCCAAAACCGACTACCTAGTCATTGCTGGGGCAGACTTCGAGATCAAGCACCTGATCTAATTAGCACACTCCCATGCTACCTGCCTATGGAATGCTGACAATTGAAAGCCTCAAGGCAAAGCAGATATCATGCAACCCAGAGACAGACATTCATCCTACCTGTGCCAGAAACAATTACATGTTCTTTTTGGAATCTTGAGTGTCCTAGTAACTCAGTCAAGCCCGGGGGTAAACTTTTGCATAATGCTGGGAGCCCTACGTTTACTGATAATGAACATGAGAACCAGCGGAATAAAACCCCACGAGAATGAAAGACCTCATGGGAAGAAAGCTTTCTGATTGCCTCCAGAAGAAGGACTTATTTCAGCAAACCCAGCCCGCTCCTAGCTTTGGAAGAGGCACACTGCTCCACAAAAGTGAGACTTTGCCAGCAAAGAGCTTTTTTCTTTTGACCAGATAACTAGCACAATACAGTCCCAAGGGGATTTTTTTCTTTTTTTTTTTTTCCTCCTCTATGCCTTTGCTACTACCTACATTTCTTTCAAGATGTGGCCTTTGAATTTGAAAGTCATTACAGCCACAACCCTTTTTCTTCCTTTCTTTTTACTTTGGGTAACAAAGTTTTCTATAATCTCTAAGTCCTTATAATATGTGTTCTATAATCTCTAAATCCACATATACACATATACATATATGTCAGTCTATATATGTGTGTATATATAAGGGGGGATTCCAAAAACCCAGAATTTATTTATAAAAAATTTATTCTTACATGTTTAAATTTCAGGCATCTTCAAGGTACTCTCCATTTGATGCAATATCCCTATCGAGACACTTTTTTACTACTCAAAACAGTTTTTGAACTCATCGATTTTGATGCCTTTTAGTGATTTCTGCCATTTTTTGTTTCACCTCTTCCATGTTGACAAAACATTTCCCTTTGAGGACTTTTTTCATCTCAGGAAACAAACAAAAGTCACTCTGGGAGAGATCCAGTGAATAGGGAGGGTGTGGCATGGAGGTCATGCTGTTTTGGTCAAAAACTACTCAACAATCAGCATGGTATGGGCAGGTGTGCTCATAAAATGACCAAACATGTTGAAAGAATCTAAGAAAAAAAAAATTCACTGAAGCCAAATCCAGCCTCTCATAACAATGCTAGCTGGTACACTGATGCCAACGGGTTCCTAAAATACTTACTTGGTAGGGGAAGCCTGTACTACAAGGGGGTTGCCCTCCAAAAAATAATTCCAGGTTTTTTGGGGTCATCCTTCTATATCCACATATATATGTGGCATTGTTATGTTAACTTTCTAATGAATTTCGCACCTCTCTTGCTGTTACATTTATACTAGTTCCTCCAGCAGAGACCTGGTAGAGAAGCGAACACTGACTTTAGAGTTTAGACCTATTTCTGTCACTTATTACATCTGTGACTGGCCAAGGTTCTTACCTTGTTAGTTAAGCCAAAACTAAGGGTTTAAAGTTAAAGAAATAAAAAGAGCCCTAGCCCAGTGTTATGGATTGAATCGTGCCTCCCAAAAAGATATGTTAAAGACCTATTGCCCACTACTGTAGAATCTGACCTTATTTGGAAATTGGATCATCGTGGATATAATTAGTTCACTTAATATGAGGTCATACTAAAATAGGATAGACCTTAATCGAATATGACCTGTGTCCTTATATGAATAGAAGAGTCACAGAGACACCGATACATGAGGGGAGAACACCATGTGGCAATGGGGACAGAGATTGGAGTGATGCATCTACAAACCAAGGAATGCTAAGGGTTGCCAGCATCACCAGAAACTAGAATGAAGCAAGAACGCATCTTCCCCTATAGGTTGCAGAGGGAGCGTGGCCCTGTCAAAACTTTGATCTCAGACTTTTAACTTCTAGAACTATGAGACAGTAAATTTCTGTTGTTGTAAGCCACCCAATTTGTGGTACCTCAGCAACCCAAGGAAATTAACACACCCAGGCTCAGGCTCAACAGTGACATCACAAAACCAGGAGCATCATTGCCAGGCACCTAACGAAAGTGGTCTGGTAAAGAGCTCTATCTCAAGTCTGTCCAGCTCACAACCTATGGGCTGCATGCAGGCCAGAACAGCTAGTAATGCGACCCCACAAAATCTTTTAACAGTATGTGTTTTTTAGTTTTTATTTTTTTCATGATCCCATGTGTAATTTCATTTTTGAAGTTCACAATCATGCTTTATTCATGGCATCACTTTTTGGCAGCACATACATTTGTGAGCAGCTGTTTTCTATTATGAAGCACATGAAGGACAAAATTCAAACAAACATTTCTGACAAGCACCTTGATAACTCAAGGTCAAATTTACCACTAGTTTGATACTGTTTTCATTTTTCTAAACCTTATAATAAAAATATTTTTAAAAAAGAATTCTTATTATGTATATACACTATGTTATACAATGTATGTGTGGTCCAAGGCAATTGATGCAGCCCAGGGAAGCCAGAGGTTAGACACCCTGATCTGTCTCTAGGGCAGAAGATGTGGGTGGCTGGATGACCTTAGGCAAGTTAATTAAATTTTCTGGACCACCGGGCTCTGTGGCTCAGCCTGTAATCCCATGCCTTTGGGAGGCTGAGGTGAGTGAATTGCCTGAGCCCGCGGGTTCGAGACCCGCCTGGGCAGCGAGACCTCATCTCTACATAATCAAAAAATCAGTC
>NW_007248098.1:314281-332386 GCF_000164805.1 Carlito syrichta | reverse complement strand
AAAAAAAAAAAAAAAAAAAAAAAAATTTTCTGGACCTCAGTATATCTTGGCAGTAAAACAGGAACTAACGGTACCTAAATGATGGAACTTTGAACAATGAAAGGGATGACACTACCTGGAATGAATGTTAGCTCTAGTAATTTTTTTCCTGGTAATGGTAGAAGCAGATGGGTACTTTTAGCCCTGTCCAGACTCCTGAATTGGTAACTACAATTAGTAACTCAGGATCTTGGCAGTAAAGCAGGAACTAATGGTACCTAAATAATGAAACTTGGAACAACAAAAGGGATGACACTACCCGGAATGAATGTTAGCTGTAGTTACTTTTCCTCGTAATGGTAGAAGCAGATTGGGTACTTTTAACCCTGACCATGCATGGGACCCGATTTGGTAACTGCAGCTCATGAGGTCTTAGTCCTGGGACCAGCTCCTAAGGAAAGGGGGAGATACAGAAGGAAGCAGGTGAGACCCCTGTGAAAGTCAAGCAGTCTGCCTGGCATACACCATCGTTGGCTCTATTCACATGTAGAAGGAATCCAGATAGACGCTTATAACTCTTTGTTATAAGATCTGAGCCCCTTTCAGAATTACCTGCACTTTCGGCAAAGTAAGTGACATCCTGATTACACAAACCATGTCCTTGTCAACAACAACAGTTTATGCATTTGCTTGTCTCAGAATACATTCTGTGGTCCCATTTTGTCGGGTATCCAGACTTAGGAGTGGAATTGCTAGGCCCTGTGGGTGTTGTGTTCAACTTTAGTATATACTGCCAACTAATTTTCTAAAATTGTTGTGCCAGTTTATTACTGCCACTACAAGTGTATGAGAGCGTTGTCAGTTTTTAAAATTTCAGCCATTCTAGGGAGTGCACACTGACATCTCACTGTGGCTTCAATTTACAGTTCTCTAATGGTTAATCATGTTGAACACTTTTCACACACTTATTTGTCATTTCAATATCCATTTCTATTAAGATGTCTTTCTCTTGTTGATAAGTAGGAATCATTTAGATAATCTGGTATTGCGGTCAGATGCATGTACTACAGATATTTTCCTCCTACTCAGTGGTTCCTTTTTACTCTATTTCTTTTTCTTTTCTTTTCTTTTTTTTTTTTTTTTTTGAGTTGGAGTCTCACTCCGTTGCCCAAGCTGGAGTGCAGTGGCACATTCACAGCCACCCCAGCATCGACCGTATCAGCTTTTCAAGTAGCCGGAACAATAGGCGTGCGCTACTACACCTGGTTAATTTTTTGATTTATTGTAGAGAAGAGGTCTCACCATGTTGCCCAGGCTGGTCTCGAACGCTCAGGCTCAAGCAGTCCTCTCACCCTTAGGATTACAGGCTTGAGCCACTGCGCCCAGCCCTCCTTTTTACTCTTTAAAGGCATCATTTAAGAAAGAAATGCTTAGTTTTAAAACATAGACTTTATTTTTTTAAAGCACCTTTAGGTTCACAGTAAAAACAAGTAGAAGGTAGAAATTTCCCATATGTCCCCTGCCGTCACGCATGCACAGCCTCCCCGTTATCATCATTTCCCCCAGAGGGGTACTTGTATTATTACCGAGGAACCTACCCTGATACATCATGATCATCACCCAAAGTTCGGAGTTTACATTAGGGTACACTCTTGGTGTTGCACATCTTATCAGTTTTGACAAATGTATAATGACATATATTGTAGTATCTGTCATACAGAGCAGTTTCACTCCCTAAAACTCCTCTGAGTTCTGCCTATTTATTTTTCCCTCCCTTCTCCCTAATGTCTGGCAACCACTGATCTTTTTACTTGCCATTTCCAGAATGTCATATAATTGGAATGATACCATATATGGCCATTTCAGATTTGCTTCTTTTACTTAGTAAGGCACTTAAGGTTCCCCCATGTCTTTTTGTGGCTCAATAACCCATTTCTTTTTTTTTTTATTTTAAAGATGTGGGGTACAATTCACGGTTAGGTATACAAATGTTCATTATGCTGCTACCCTTGTTGATGAGGTGTGCTCCCGCCTCCCTGGCAGTTTTCCACTACTGCCAATCCCACCCCTCCTCCCCTAGCAGTTTCCCACTACTGCCAATCACTTTCTTATAGTACTATGATAATTGTTCAAGGTCTGCTTATGAGTAAGAACATGTGGTACTCGGTTCTTTGTTTCTGTGTTAGATCACTCAGTATTATAGACTCTAAGTCCATCCAAGTTACTGTGAAGTTCATAATTTTGTACCTTATGACTGCATAATATTCCACTATGTATATGTACCACATTTTAAAAATCCAGTCCTCTTTTGATGGGCAGCACAGTTGGTTCCATGTTTTTGTTATTGTGAATAATGCTGCAATAAACACGCGTATGCAGGTATCTTTTCCATAGAGTGATTTGAGTTCCTCTGGGTATATTCCCAGAAGGAGGATTATAGGGTCATATGGGAGGCCGACTTTTAGATATTTTAGGAATTGCCACACTTTTTTCCACAGAGGCTGTACTAGTTTACATTCCCATCCACAGCGTAGAAGCATTTTCTTTTTGCTACATCCTCTCCAGCATCTGTTGTTTTCTGAGTTCTTGATGATGGTCATCCTGACTGGAGTTAGGTGGTATCTCAGTGTGATGACCCATTTCTTTTTAGCACTGAATAATATTCCACTTTCTGAATGTACTAAAGTTTTTTTTTGTTGTTGTTGTTGTTTTACTCTATTCACCTACTAGGGGACACCTTGGTTGCTTCTAGGTTTTTGCAATTAGGAATAAAGCTATAAAAACATCTGAGCATATTTTTGCATAGCCATTACTTTTCAACTCTCTTGGGTAAATTCCAAAGACTTTGATGGCTGGATCATTCGGTATGTTTAGTGTACGCTTAGTTTTGAAAGAAACTGCTGCACTGTCTTCCATAGTAGCTGGACCATTTTGCATTCCCACCAGCAATGAATGAGAGTTCCTGTTGCTCCACATCCTGGCCAACATTTGGTGTTGTAAGTGTTCTGAATTTTGGTCATTCTCATAGGTGTGTAATGGTATCCCATTGTTGTTTCATTTGCAGTTCCCTGATGACATATAACATGGAGCATCTTTTTACATGCTTATTTGCCATCTGTATATCTTCTTTGGTGACATGATTGTGAAAGTCTTTGGCTCATTTTATTTATTTTTTTTTATTTTTATTTTAAAGATGTGTGGTACAATTCAGGTATACAATGGTCATTGTACAGGTAAAGTTTGGGTCTCACTTTGGTTCCCACTTCACCTGGTTTGAGATCAGGTACCTTAATTGATGAAGTCTGCCCTCTCTCCTCTGGCAGTTTCCAACTACTGCCAATCCCTTTCTTATAGTATTATGATAATTGTTCAGGGTTTGCTTATGAGTGAGAACATGTGGTACTCAGATCTTTGTCTCTGTGATAGATCACTCAGTATTATAGAGTCTAAATCCATCCAAGTTGCTGCAAAGTTCATAATTTTCTCCTTCTTTATGGTTGTGTAATAATCCATCATGTATATATACCACTTTTTAAAATCTGGTCCACTTTCAATGGGCAGCATGGTTGGTTCCATCTTTTTGCTATTGTGAACAATGTTGTAATAAATATGCATATACAGGTATCTTTTCCATAGAGTGATTTGAGTTCCTCTGGGTATATTCCCAGTAGGGGAATTATAGGGTCGTATGGAAGGTCGATTTTTAGATCTTTTAAGAATTGCCACACTGTTTTCCACAGAGGTTGTGCTAGTTAACACTGCTACCAACAGTGTAGAAGTCTTCCCTTTTCCCCTTATCCTCTCCAGCATCTGTTGTTTTTTGAGTTATTGATGATGGCCATCCTGACTGGAGTTTGGTGGTATCTCAGTGTGGTTTTAATTTGCATTTCTTTGATGACTAGTAAGACTGAGCATTTTTTCATGTATCTGTTGGCTG
The DNA here is from genome assembly GCF_000164805.1 of Carlito syrichta. NCBI lineage: Eukaryota > Metazoa > Chordata > Mammalia > Primates > Tarsiidae > Carlito > Carlito syrichta. The sequence goes on along the minus strand of NW_007248098.1, from coordinate 328,470 downwards.
CTCGTATGTCTTCTTTTGAGACATGTCTATTCATATATTTTGCCCACTTTTTAGTAGGGCTGTTTGGTTTTTTCTTTGGCTAATTTCTAGATTAGGTTGTTTGTTAAGTTTTAAGAGTTCTTTGTATATTTTGGATGACAGTTCTTTATTAAATTTGTATTTTGCAAATATTTTCTCCCAGTTTGTAACTTGTCTTCTCATTATCTTAACATTGTCTCTCACAGAGTAGAAATTTTCTTTTTTTTTTTTTAATTTTCAAGTTTAAGTCCAGCTTATCAATTATTTCTTTCATGGTCATGCCTTTGGTGTTGTATCTAAAAAGTCACCATACCACTCAAGGTCATCTATATTTTCTCCTATGACTTCTAGGAGTCATATGATTTTGCATTTTACATTTAGGTCTGTGATCCATTTTGAGCTAATTTTTGTGAAGGGTATTAGACCTGTTGTCTAGATTCTTTTTTTTTTTTTTTGCATATGAATGTCCAGTTGTCCAGCACCATTTGTTGAAAAGACTGTCTTGATTATGTTGCCTTTGCTCCTTTGTCTACAATCAGTTGACCATATTTATGTGGGTCTATTTTGGGTTCTCTATTCTGCTACATTTATCTTTTTTTTCTATTCTTTTAGCAATACCACATTCTTTGAATTACTGTAGCTTTATAGTAAGTCTTGAAGTCAGGTACTGTTATTCCTCTGACTTTTTTTTTTTCTCCTTCCACATTGAGTTGGCCATTTGTGGCCTTTTGTCTCTCCTTATGAACTTTAGAATCAATTTGATGATATCCACAAGATAACTTGTTGATATTTTAATTAGGATTGCACTGAGTCTGTAGATAAAATTCTTAATTTTAAGTCCTGTTTCTCAATCTTTTCCTTTATGGGTCATGCTTTTTGTGTCCTATTTAAGATGTTTTTGTTTATCCAAAGACCATGAAGATATCTTCCCTGACTTCCACAATGATAAAATTCAAAATTGTGATTATGCTCTTGGCGGCAGAAGTAATAACTGAGAGGCAGTACAAGGGAGGATTCTAGGGGGCTGGCTGTATATTATTTCTTGATCTTCATGATGGTTGCCCTTGATGGTTTACTTTTTGCAATGTTCATAAACCGCATACTTATTACTTATACACTGTGTATGCATGATATGCTGCTATTAAAGTTTGAGAGAGAGAGAGCGAGAAAGAGAGAGAGTTCCCTAAAAGGAGTCATTGACTAAAGAGATACAAGATAAAAACAAAAAACTTTGAAAGATTAGAGAAAAAAATTGTGACCAGATGATAAAACATCATAAATTCTCAGTCTATATATAAGCCAAGCTTTAAGTAAGTATATTTTAATAAAATAAATTTGGTAAGTATATTTTAAGGACCAGAAACATAATATAATATAATATTGAATATAATATAATATTGAATATAATATTGAAATTATAATATAATATTAAAAACCATCAGTGCTGAGCATAAAATCAAGTTATATTAGTGATGTATTAGTGAGGCTTCATAGAAGGAGTATAGCAAGCACAGGGCCTAAAGAGAAGCAGCTTTGGGAGGCTGAGGTGAGTGGATTGCCTGAGCCCGTGGGTTCGAGACCCTCCTGGGCAGCGAGACCTCATCTCTACAATAAATCAAAAAATCAGCCGGGCATGGTAGCGCATGCCTGTAATTCCGGCTATTTGGAAGGCTGAGGCAGAAGGATCACCGGAGCCCAGCAGGTCGAGGCTGCGGTGGCCGGGAGCAGCCACTGCACTCCAGTCTGGGGGACAGAGTGAGACTCCAACTCAAAAAAAAAAAAAAAGAGAAGCAGCTAATTGCTCTCAGTATTTGGTTTTACAAATTCTTGATTAACATGTGATGGATTTTATCATTATACTGTATACATGTATCAAAATATCATACTCTACCCCATAAATATGTACATACAATCATTATGTATCAATTAAAGTAATAACAAAAGCAAAAAAAAATGCTGCTAGCTATTATGTGGCAAGCCGACTTCTGATTTTCCATCCTCTAAAGCTGAGTCACGTGGTCTCTATAAAATTATGGCTAACAAGCTCTGAGGTGGTGAGGGGTCTTTAAAACTAAAGCAGAACTGTCACAAGAGTAGGACTTACTGGTCCAGTAGACTCACCATCCAAAGCAGAAACTAGATCAACATACCCACAAGGACACAGTTAATACTAAATACTGACCCAGAAGATGGCCAGGGTCTGAGGAGTTAACCACACAGGAGATGCAGTCAGAGCAGGAATGGGGTTCTCGTCAGGAGTTGCCCCTTCTGTGGGTGAGAATGCCAAGATGTCACCAAAGCAAGGGAGGGTGTGCCAAGGTTCTCAGCCTCAGTCTCTTTGAAGAGAAAGCCAACCAACAGCCTGTCCACACATAAACAGGGCAGCAGGTGTAGGACTGTATGTTCCTCTGCCCTGAGCCAAGCAGGAGTGCACACCTGACAGCTGGTTCTGGCAACCAGACACCAAGCTAGGAGACTGTCTCTGAGAGGAGCCCACAATGTGCAGGTGTGTGCAGGTGCCTTTTTTGTATCTTGTGATGTCTGCCCGCTAAATGACCCCCTGTCCATTTCCAATCCTCTATCCTTGACAAGGAAGAGATTTCCAGAAAGCAAATGCAGACTCTTGGATAAATAAGAAACATTTTTTTTAATGAGGGCAGAGGGAATAGATAAATAGGTCTTAAAGGAGGAAGTTAAGAAAACTAAGGTAATCAGAAAGAATGAGTGAGAAAAGCAAACTGAGGAACTCCTGCGTGGCATGGCAAGGCAGACAGGAGAAAATCTATAATGAGGATAATCCACAGATAGATAACAAAAAATTCAAGCCTGAGCACAGCATTTCTAATTAGTTCATGCAACATCACATTTACAGTGTTCACCATTTCTAATATCCAAGCGCCATCACTGAGAGTCACAAATGCTACAATTCATCACATCCAGGCATGCAAAATCATCCTTTCTCTAATATTAAACATGTTGAATCACCAAAAATTTATAATAGTGCTTTAAGACTTTAACAAAAGGAAGGAATTTGATATATGATATTTACAGTAATCATAATATTTACAAGATTTAAAGTATAATTTTTTAGTGTTAGAACAGGAAGCCAAATTGTCCATGTTTTTAGTTCATTATTTGAAATGCTTTTGGGGAGATGCAGCATCCAGAAATTAATTAATAGTTTTCTTCTGCACAGTTGTCACTGTTATCACTGGTTACTGCTACTGGCAGCCAGCTTCTTTGTACCCTCGCTCTGGTGGCAATCAGCAAACGCGATTAATGGTAACCACTTGTCCTAATAGCCAAATGCCAAATGTCATACCACATGCAGGATCATAATTATACTTTAGGAAGTGGATGGGTTCAGCTTTGTTAGCCAAGAATTAACCGCAAATTTGGAGGCCACTCTACTCAGTGCTTAGAGAACATGCTCATGAGACCTCCGCCTTGGGGATACCAGGATGTTTTTCAAGGACAGCAGTTTCATACAAAGCTATGAGCCTTTAAATTCTTTCCCCAAAGAATCGAAACCTTTTTTTTCTTTTGTCAAGCTCTAAAGGTTTCCTCTGCCTTTCTTCTGGGATCAGTCAAACTTACACACATTCCAGCTCCACTTAAGTGGAGTTCAAGTTCCTGTCTAGGTATTTGTTTTTAACCACACGTCGCATGCTTCACAGCCCTTCATGACATGTGTTTATTTGGAAAGGTAAGTCCATGAACCAGTGCCTTCCTTATATTTTACAAGTTCTCTCTGACTCAGGGAAACAGAAGGGGGCCCTTCATCAACAGGCAGTTATGTGGGGCACGGAGAAAGGTGAGGAATGTTACCTGGATTATAGCCGCAGTCCCTGCAATAATAAAATACAGTGTCAAAGCAGAGGGACATCTGACACATCTAAGAGTGCAGACTTCCAGCCACTTCAAACTTCAATGCAGTAAGGAACACAAACACAAGTGGAATATTACAAACTAACAAATAAAAACCAAAGCCCACTTCTTTCATACTGGAGGGTAGAAAGCTTGAACTCACCCAGGAGCCCTCTTCTAGCAGGCATCCGAGACACCACACGTGCATTTGGTGTCCTAACATCACCCTGGCTTCATTTGTTCCCCTACTTGGTTTCCCTGGTCCTGATTTATTTACCTAATATTACTATTATAATTAATGATAATTATCCATTCCAATTTAGTTTTGTGCATTTTCTAAGCTACTTAAATCTTCTATAGAATAAGATAGAATATCATTATTTGAACTATAGAAAATGCCCTAAATCCTCCCTTGAAGCTTGTTTACTCTTTTCTATGCACAATTTTAATAAACCAAATCATATGATTTCACAACACACAGCAACTCAGAAGACCACAGGTGACAGAATGGTTGTGTTTTCCTATTGTAGCCCAGCCTACTTAATAGATGTTGTTGAGTGCAGCAGTAAATAAATTAATGAGTAAATTAGTAGGTGAGTAATGCCTTGAACATAACAAGGAGAAGGTAGAAATTATTTAAAAGCAAATACAAGAAACAACAGTAGAACTACTTGGAATGGATGTGATCTCCTTGCAGATCTCAAAAAAAAAAGCCTTCGATGGTGACAGAACTGTAGTTAATATTGATGAGTATAATTATATTCTTTCAAGAAAAAGTCAAAGTATTTTGGGAAGTCTTTGTTTAAGAAGACAAGGATGTGTATCACACACTTGAAAAAAAAACTTTTCATGTGAAAATGACAACACTTTAAAGCATAAAATTCAAGGGTGGGGTAGTTTTCAGCTTCTGAAAAATCCCCTTCTTTGGGACGTCGCATTCCCTGGTTGTGCACAATATCTGGAGTGACGATAAACTAACAATGTGAGTTCTCTGGTGGAAACGACATCCCAGGAAAAGCAATGTAGTTGGAGAATGCATTCAGAACTAGGTTCTGACTCACTCCATTGTGATGCGATGGGAAGCAATTCCAATCAATCTCAGCAGGTGCTGACACCCTAGCCAAGTGCTCCTTACCAGTAGGAAAGAGAGACTTAACGGAAAGCATCCAACAGTTCACTCCATCTCTCCACCAAGCTACTGCTCCTTAAGATCCTTAAGCTGAATGACTTACTGCAGGAGGTCCATGGCCTGTTATGAACCAGGCTGCACTGCAGGAGGCGAGCAGCAGTCAGAGTGAGCAAAGCTCATCTGTTTTTACAACTGTTCCCCATCACTGGCATTACCACCTGAGCTCTGACTTCCGTCAGATCTGTGGCTACATTGGACCCTTATAGGAGCACAAACCCTATTGTGAACTGTGCATGTGAGGGATTTAGGTTACACACTCTTTAAGAGAATCTAATGCCTGATGATCTGAGGTGGAGTTAGCGCTGGGGAGTGACTGCAGATACAGATTAACATTAGCAATGAGGTTTGACAGCATATCCCTATTCCCGCCCCCAGCCTCCCACCCCTGTCCAAGGGAAAAACTTCCAGAAACCAGGCCCTGATGCCAAAAAGTGTGTGACCTGCTGACTTACTGGTTCCTCACAGTCCATGTGCACAAACCTTGGTTTCTGCAACACTGAGAAAAGAGAAGTTACTGGATGTATGCTCAGAATCTTTTAGATGAGGGATGTTCTGTGAATGGATTCCATTACAGCAAAGTTACTATCATTTGAGGCCTGACTCCATGGTGATATAAATCATAGCCCTAGACTTCAGCAACCACAGATGCTAGATTTCCCCAGTGGCAACTCTCTTTGGTCCATTTCCCACATGAGTGCGGGAGGCAGCACAAAGTAGGGCTACAGTTCAGAAGAAGTGGAAGTTTGTTATCAGGTTTTCCTTGGTCAGTTAAATTGAGGTGATCACAGTCAGCAAGGTGAACCCCACACTTAACATTTCTCAATTACGCTGAACAAAGATTGACTTGCTCTCTTTCTGTTTACAGAATTATGCACAACTTATTCCTGGAGCTACAGTAGGGCTACTTCAGAGGGACTCTGGAAACATTCTCCAGCTGATCATCTCGGCTTATGAAGTATGATATTTTGCAGCTGGCTTCTTGTTTGCATTTCTTTAGTGTTCAAAAGCTAAGATGTGTTTTAGGCAATTAAATGCACTTATTTGTTGGTAGAGAGATTACTTATCTAAAGAAAATACTCTCTGCATGAATGCAGTCAAAATAGACAATTTTGGTTCACATCATTTTCTGATCTCTCTCCTGACATATAGAGTGAAAGGTAGAAAAAACATAAATCTGATCATAAAGTTGAGGTTGTTTTGATAATCATAACCAATAGCAGCATTGCCACCAGCAAAATTTTAATTCCACTGAAAAGGCTCCATGAATCATACAATTAAGCTCTTCTCTGTCTGAAAAAAATTGAGTTGAAATTGCCAGTGAGTAACAGAGTTATGTGAAGAGCTAACTCCACAGTCTTTTTTTTTTTTTTTTTCGTGAGGGGAGTCTTACTCTGTCACCCAGGCTGAAGTACAGTGACACGCTCACAGCCACCGCAGCCTCAACCTGCTGGGCTCAGGCAATCCTTCCATGTCAGCCTTCCAAGTAGCTGAAACTACAGGCATGTGCCACCATGCCTGGCTAATTTTTTAATTTATTGTAGAGATGAGGTCTCACCAAGTTGCCCGGGCTGGTGTTGAACTCCTGAGGTCAGGCAATCCTCTCGCCTCAGCCTCCCAGAGTGCTGGGATTACAGGCTTGAACCACTACGCCCGGCCTACAGTCTTAATGAGACTAGATCATAACTCAAACAAAAATACAAGCATTGGCTACATACTAAAACACCAAAACCATACCAGGAACACCACTTTGTAGGTGAATTTTTCCATTGGTTTTATGAGTATAAATAAATTTTTTTGCCTTGCCTTTGTAAATTAGTAACTGAGGACAGAAATCCTCCCTTAAAATGAGATACATTCCTACAGGATTGCTTTGTTATCTTTCATTGTTCCCATTTCATAACTCAATTAGTCAACAAGGTATGGCCAGCTGTCAACTGTTTTTTATTTTGGTTCTTAAATTTCACCCCCCTTTTTGTCTTTACTTACAAAGAAAAGAAACACACACAAACATGAAACTGAAGCCCTAAATTAGGACAGGAATGAAAAAAAGTAAAATTTTAAGCAGTTAAGCTCCAGTATTTGCTATAAACAGTAGCTACATAAGAATGAATACAATTCAAATTTATGATGTTTTAAAATTACAAATAAATGATCCATATGTTGTATATGCCAACACTTAGAATAAACTGAACCAGTGTTTTTTTAACTAAATGATATATCAGAATCATCAGAGAAGTTTTTTAAAAACAGGCATGCCCAAATTCCTATCACAGACATCTTTGAAGAACTTTAGGGGAAGGCAGAACTACATAATTTGAAACAAAACAAAACAAAAATCAAAATTCCCCAATTATTTGACATCACCCCATCAATTTTGAAACTCATCTGAAAGGGGAAAAGCATGGTATTCCTTCACAAATACTTCATTTCCTCAAAGAATAGCATACAGATGTGTCCATTCAAATTATAGGATAATGGGGTTTTTTTCCAGTGACAGTCTTAGAATTTTCAGTTTTCTTAGCTCACATCAAAATTAATCACCATATTAGTTCATGCTTGAGATTTTTCCAGACAGGAATGCTTGTCAACAAAACACTACAAAAACATTCCTCCTTCTCACACAGTAATTAAAGTTTTAATGTGTAGAATCACATAAAAGCACACAACAATCCTTGACTGAATTAGAACACACTCCATTTTAAAAATTTTGTTTTGTTTTAGAAACAGAGTCCCTGTCGTCCAGGCAGGAGTGCAGTGGTGCAAAAATATAGCTCACTACAGCCTCTAACTCAAGTGATCCTCCCAACTCAGCCCCATGGTAGCTGGGACTAACCTATGCATGGCATCATGCCTGGCTATGTTTTATTTTGTTTTGTTTTATAGAGATGAAGTCTTTCTATGTTGCCCAGGGTAGTTTCAAACTTCTGGCCTCAAGTCATCCTCAGTGCTGTGATTATAGGTGTGAGCCACCAAGCCCAGCCCATTTTCTTGAACCCAATACTCTCAACATGTTGTCTGCTAACATCTTTAAAGAAATTAAGCAAATTAGAAAACAGTGAATTGTCAAAACTATTTCCCCTCCAGTCTGACCAGCCCAATTTATGTCCCAGCTTGCTCTGTCAGAGATTATGACTCGCTTTATTATCCCAGATACCTCACATAACTTACAGAGTAGTTGAAATCAAGGCATTAAACATTTGAATTACATCTTGTACCTTTATTTTACTATCTCAGAAATACTAAGACGTGTCTATTATTCTTAAATGAAACAATCTTGAACTGGAGTTATGATTGGAACTCGATGATTCACAGGGTAAAGTATGCAATAGATCTTGGCACTAGTTCAAATTATTTTTCTACTTTTTTAAAAATGAATTCTAAAAAAGACTAAAATATGGAAACCGGGACTGAATTTCTTTCCAGTCTATAAAAAGAGAGAGAAAGAAAGGGATTATATTGTGGGAAAACATGAAATGCTTTTCACTGACATCTAAAGAACAGAGATAGATGCTTTGTGTTTATAAATTTGTGGCTACAAATTTCAGTAGAGTATCATTCTATGCCATATTTATATTTTTTAAAACTTAGATATTGAATGTGTATTCATCTGACCATCATTTGCTAATTTCTTTCTTCCCTAATTGCATAGTAAAAGCTACTGAGATATCTGTGATCCCAAGGATAAACTCCTCTACTGGCATTTAAATTCCAGGAGGGCATCGACTGGGTTTATTTTGTTTTGCCTGACTTGTACGAGATGCTCAATAAATGAATGAATGAGATGATGAAAAAAACAAACAAACATGTATGTTCTATCCTTGGGAAAGTTACACTAAAATACTCCTGGCCAAGCTTGGAATATGACATTCGATGATATCAATGCTAAGATTTTCTTTATTTAGGTCAGATTATGTCACCCATTAGTTTTCATTACTGTTGTCACTGTAGACTTCCCCGTCACATTCCTCATTTCTCATTAACTCCTGATCCGCTGTGCCACTATCTCCAAGACTGCTCCTATTTTAATTCTTTCTGATTTAAATATAAACAGAGTTTGGAGGAAGGCAGGGTCATTTTGCTATACAATTGGCTAAATTATGCTTAAGGAAAATTCGAAACGGACTATGTTTTTAAAATGCCAACAATGAAATGGGTATGTGGATTCAAAACATATGGTTGAACTGAAGCATAATTTAATTCATAATATTTTAAAATTTTGTTTTTATTCTTTATTTTTAATACTATCATTTTGTTCGCCCAAAATACAGATTTTTATTTTGTATGTGAACAAAGAATAGAAGAAGTAAGATGATAAGCTTCTTGGGGGCAGAAATCAGTTTGATATTATTCCCCCATACCTGACTCTATACTAAAACTACAATAGGTACTAAATAAATTCCAATATTGATTTTAAGGCATCTTTCCCCCTCATATTTTAACATCACTAAAATTGGAATCTATCTTACAATTAATAGTGAATTATAATCACTGTCTGCTAGGCAGCAGTCATGATGTAGCTTTCATTAACAATTGTGATCGTGGTCACTGCAATTCATTAAATGTATTGTTGCTACTGTAAGTGCTAAATGTAATTGCCATTTTAAAATATCTTTAAAAAGTTTGTACTGTGATTTGATATTGAGATGAAAAGTTATTATGTATGCAGAAATGTACCCAAACAGAGCAGCAGGGTGTAAATTTGATATCAGTGAAGCAAGTACTTATTGTTGGAGGAATGACTGTAATTCTGTATTCCTTGCAAAGCACCAACTGGCTGGTGCTAAGAAATGATGACACCTACATGTAAAGGAAGCTGTTGTCATATTTTGTTACTGAGAAATAAGCAAAAGAATTGCCTTTCATAGCTCAAGCTATGCAACTCAGGGCAGGAGAATTTGTCAAATCCCTCAAAATGAATAAAACAATTTTGAAACAATGATAGATGGATAGGACAGATTCATATGTTGTGCAGGTATTTTGTCATTGTTTAATTGTCATAAGATAAAGGTATATATAATTGTTATCTTAAAATGCAGATTTAAAATTTTTATCTTAGATTTGATAAAATATAAAATGTATATGCTGATTGTTCACTTTCTTGCTTGATAACATAGTGAATTTCTTTTAACACCCAATTTAATTTTATTCACTTGTTGTTTAATGAGCACGATTCACAGTCTCTTCCTCTGGCTGTTTTTTGGGGGTTGTGACTTCATTTACTCTTTATGTCTTAACAATAGGAACTGCGGTCTGAGGTGGAACTGGAAGTATTAGGAGACACAGAAGGGCTCAACTTGTCTTTTACAGCCATTTGCAGCAACAGTACCCTCTTCCCACACCAGAAGAAATGCTCTCGCATGAAGGTGGGAGACACAGTAAGTAGATGACCGAGAGACTTTCTGAGAAAACACTTGGATGGGTCAGAAGTTAGCTCTGCTCACTGAAGCTGGATTTCATTAAAGAATTTTAAAAGCATTTTTCAAAGATTTTCTAGTAAATGCTTTTGGCAAAGCTGATTTCTATACAGCCTTGTTTCACCTTGTGCATTTTGGGGGATGGAGGGAGAAGATAATTAGTATTTTCCTTTCCAGGCCTCCTTCAACGTGACTGTGAGCATCCCAAACTGTGAGAGAAAGAGCAGGCACATTATCATAAAGCCTGTGGGGCTGGGGGACGCCCTGGAAATACTTGTCAGTCCCGAATGCAACTGTGACTGTCAGAAAGAAGTGGAGGTGAACAGCTCCAAATGCCACCAGGGGAACGGCTCCTTCCAGTGTGGGGTGTGTGCCTGCAACCCCGGCCACATGGGGCCTCGCTGTGAGTGTGGCGAGGACTCTCTGAGCACAGATTCCTGCAAGGAGGCCTCAGATCATCCCTCCTGCAGCGGAAGGGGTGACTGCTACTGTGGGCAGTGCATCTGCCACTTGTCTCCCTACGGAAGCATCTATGGGCCTTACTGCCAGTGTGACAATTTTTCCTGCGTGAGACACAAAGGGCTGCTCTGCGGAGGTAGGCTGTGTTTCAATCCTTCTTACACTATGGTTGTTCAAGTATCAGCAAGGGGCCCTGCTTTCTTTGCACCTTCCAGCTTTCTGAGCATAGTAGGTGCTCAGTGAATATTTGTTGATTAGCTTGAGACCCAGGGTAACTGAATTTGCTCGTATATGTTTTCTAGCTCTAGCATTTACTTGGGGTGAGATTTCTGCCAACTGAACTTACACCTTTATTTCCCTAAAAGTGTAGGTAAGAGATGAAAATGCCTTCTCTCTGGTGGTCACACGGACTCCACCAAAATGCCTGTAATCTGAATTCCACTATCTTCCAGACTTTTCTGGATTAAGCTGCTAGGTCTGACAACCCTTAAATGCCCATGACTTTGGAAAAATAAAAAACTAGACTGCTTATGGAGCATGCTGCCAAAGATAAGGAGCACGAAAAGGACACTAAATGGACTTTCAGGGCCTTCACTCATTCCACAAATATTTATTAAATACTTATTATGCAACAGATACTAGGTTAGGCAGTGGGTATTGATTAAGTACATATGAGAAGAAGCTTATGGAAAGGATAAAGATGAAAAAAATGCTTGGAATATCTCAAGATATTTCAGAAAAGTTTAAAATAGAAATACTGATGTTTTAGTATACTTTGTAGATGTAAAATCACTATAAGTTAAGAATATATTTATATATGACTGTTACAAAATCATTCACATATATACATACATTTTTAAGTATAATCTAGTTAGAAAAGAATTGCAAATATGCTAATGTACTTTAAAATGATATACATTTGTGTTACGATTGAAATACTGACTGACTGCTGAATTAATCCCCAATGTCTTCATTTTTCATACTATGTAAGCAGACAGCTCTTCAACCCAGAAAGCCATTATCTTTGTAGAAAACTAAGCAAGTTATGTGTTCAAACCACTAAGTCAGGAACATATGAAAAAGAATACTTTTAGGAGGAAAAAAAACCTGGGAGAAAGAATTCCAAGCTTTCTGAAAACCATTTGATACCCTTAGAAGTGTACCCACTTTTCATTTTTTTTGCTGCTGCTGTTGCTCCAGAAGGTTCGTCTGAGAAAATATGCCCTTCCCTCTGCACCCCCCAGGAGAGTGAAAAATTTAAGGGTTTGTGCTGATGTGGACACATTTCTCTCCCCTTTCACTTAAAGGTTTATTCCCCGATTTAATGAGTGTGTTTTCAAACCCACATCAGTCCTCTTTTCACAGGCTGCAGATGGGGCACTATCTGAAGGTGACATGAAGCCAGCCAAGGCCGTTACCACATCACAGAGAGAATATATTTGGCAGAATCCCATACTGCATTTCTAATAGAAATCTTTTAATAGAATACATGTTCAAAACATTTGAAATTACCTTTCAAGAAAGTCCTAAGTATAATCTAAAAAAACATAATAGAAATACTAACACCACCTATATTTCTCCCTTTAAGTCTTAGATCAAATAAATTGCTGAACTGTGTTTAGTAACAGAGCTTTCCTTCATGGTCTTTCATTTTATTTTTTACCACGCATAAGGAATAGAAATAAAAAGAGTTGACTTGATCTGTGCATTGTAGCTAGGTAGGAAGGTCTGACAATAGCGCCTCTCTTTGAATCAGATACAGTGATTGCTAAAGGAATTCTGTTTAGAAAATACAATGATTTCTTCAGCCAGACTCAGAAAACTTTTCCATTGCCAACTCCCTTCAACTAGTACTGTTTCTCAAAAGCTATTTTGTTTTTTAGTAACATCACCAAGGATGTTATTCTATAATCAGTAACTTTCTCTTTCAAAAGTACAAAAAAAGTAAATATGATTATTCAAATTCAGCAAGTAGTTATGGGGTATCTGTGATACATCTGGCCTTGTGTTTAGTGCAGGGATAAAAATTTTGCCTGGCATTGGAGCACACACTGTGTTGTTATTTGCAAATATGCTACAGCTCACAACTTGTGTCAATCTCACTTAGTTTACAGCTAGTATACTCAGCAGTGTGCCACTTTTTTTGAAGAGCTATTATCCACAATGTTGTTCTTCATACAGCTTCTTTCATCTGTCTATAAGCCCTCAAAGATATAGGGCTCCACTGATTTTTTTTTTCCTTGTTCAAATTCCATTTGTCTCTTATATTTTGAGTCTAAGAGATGGAAACTAACAGGCCAATGGCATGAAATAAAAACTTTCTCCCATTATGCGTTTATAGTTATTGTCAATGGCATTCCGGAAAGATCTGTCTTAATAAATCTATAGTTAATAGATCTATCTGATAATTTTTTTAATCTTTGGTTATGATCTTGCCTCAACATTAAACCAATATGGAGGTTTTGTTTTTATTGTTATTATTGTTGTATGAACAGGTACTCTAGAATGATTTGTTGCTTGAGGATATCAATTAGCAATTTTTGTGACCCAATTGATGGCTCTGGAAGGCCAACATAGAAGAGGGTTTCTAAATTCTGAAAGGAGCTCTTTGTGTTTTTGCCATGATGGTCCTTTTCTACTGCTTCAGGAAGGGTTTTCTAAATTTCTGCCATGGACTTTTTACATGCAATAATACATTTGGGCATTCTCAAAGCATTTGGAAATGCACATTTCATTTAACAATACTTATAAAGCATAGTAATTTTTTCAGAATCAACTGCAATATAGAACTTTTCCTTATCATGAAAATAAGTTCCCTTTTCTCACCATATACAATGGTGGTCTCATAAGATTATAATACTGTATTTTTGCTATACCTTTTCTATGTTTAAATACACAAATGGTTACCATTATGTCATAATTGTCTCTGGTATTCAGTACAGTAACCTGCTGTATAGGTTTGTAGCCTAGGAGTAATAGGCTATACCATATAGCCTAGGTTTGTAGTTGGCTTTATTATCTAGGTTTGTTTAAGTCATTCTACAGTGTTCGCATAATGATGAAATTGCCTAATGATGAATTTCTCAGGTCACAGCCTTGTCATTAAAAGATGCATAGCTACCGGGCTCGGTGGCTCAGCCTGTAATCCCAGCGCTTTGGGAGGCCAAGGTGAATGGATCGCCTGAGCCCGCGGGTTCGAGACCCGCCTGGGCAACTTGGCGAGACCTCATCTCTACAATCTG
>NW_007248098.1:293330-314132 GCF_000164805.1 Carlito syrichta | reverse complement strand
TGGCCGGGAGCGGCCACTGCACTCCAGTCTGGGTGACAGAGTGAGATTCCAACTCAAAAAACTCAAAAAAGATACATAGCTGTGTGTATGTAATATACACAGAGGAAAAGGCACAGGTAAGTGACAGATAAATATATACATTTACAGGTAAATGTGTATGTGTACGCACACACACACACACACACACACACACACACACATACACCAGGAGTAATCAGGATCAACTTCAAAAGCTTTAGGGGTTATCATCTGTGTGCTGTGATTTTTGGCCAGTCAGAGCGTTAAGCCAAGAATTTTCCTTCTCCAAGTCCCTAACAGCTCAGTCATGAAAACAGAAAAGTAACTGGCAACTAGACCAAAGTTTACAAGAGAAAGTCAGAATTATTTCTGTACAGTGAACTTGGCAGTGTTTCTAACAAGTGGAAACTTGCCTTACTTGTGATTCATTTTCATTTGCTGTTTTTCAGTAAAAGTATAGGAATTTTAATACTGATAGATACTTTTGCTTATAAATTCTTCCTACTGAGGCGAGGCATGGTGGTTCACACTTGCAGTCCCAGCACTTTGGGTAGCTAAAGCGGGAGGATTGCTTGAGCCCAGGAGTTCAAGACCAGCCTAGGTAATATAGGTTTAAGGTCTGTCAACCTATATTAACTCTACAAAACTAAAAATTAAAAAAATTAGCTAGGCATGGTGGTACATGCCTGTTGTCCCAGCTATTCTGGAGGCTCAGGCAGAAGAATCACCTGAGCCAAGTAGGTTGACGCTATGGTAAACAGTGATTGTGCCGTTGCACTCCAGCCTGGGTGTCAGAGTGAGATTCTAACTTAAAAAAAAAATTCTTCCTACTGGATAGGTTTTAAGGATAATATTAATAACTAAAACTTACATAATGCTTACGTATGGGCCAGGCACCATTATAAACATTGTTCTATACTGTAATCCTAAATTTTGCCAGAAGAGCAAAACTTGGGAGGCGCCTAAATGCACATTTCTTTTTCGGTAGAAAAGTATCAGCTGTGAGAATTTGTAAATAAATGTTATTTGTTTGAATACCTATTTTAGTATCTTGGGCATGGCAGGCACCCCCAAAATATTATGGAAAGAACACACAAGCCCATTATCTTAAATGCTTTATCATTTTGGAGTATTTCATACATCATTACATGGCCAGATCCAAAGGGGCACTTAGAATTAGACAAGATACGTGTCTGCAGTAAGTGTCCATGTGCCTCCTTTTTCAACTGCCTTTGCCCCATTCCTTAGCAACATCACTCCCATTCCCCTCCGGCCTCTCAATCTCTTCTGTAGGATCTTTTTCTCTGATCACGTTTTAAATGCTGATGCTCTCCAGAGCTTTATTCATTCTACCTGCCTAAATGACCTGATCCATGACAGCTTCAACTACCTGATGGATTCCCAAACCCCAAACTTCATGCCCTTACATATTCAACCAGCTACTAGGATGTCCCACAGACCGCTTAAGCTCCACAAGGTCAAAAATGAACTTATATCTTTCCCACCCAAAGCTGTCCCCCCTCTTCTGCTTCAGAATCATCTAATCATTCAACAACTGAGCACTATTCTGTGCTGGGCCTTGATGATAGGCAGTGACCACAAGCTAGTTTCTGTTTCAGGTTAGTGAAAAGCCACATCATCCACCTCGCTGCCCAGTCTGGTCACTTGCGGCAGACTCCATCCCTCTCTCCCTTCCCTCACCCTCTACCTGGCGCCAGTCACACCCACACCCTGAGCACGCCATCCTTGCATTATATTTCCTTTCCTCTCCACTCCCTGTGACACTGTGGTGTTTTAGTGTCTCATTGTCTCGCCTCTCCTCCTGTAAGAAACTCCTCACTGGTTTTCCTGCCTCTAGTTTGACCCTCACTACTGATGCCAGAAAAGTTCTAGACATGTATCTATCTGTTCAGGCCTCTCCCCTACTTAAAATTTCTTAACTTTCAGGCTAAAACTCTTCCTTTAGCCCACAAGGCTTTATGGTCTGATTTCTGACTTTTTTGTTGCCTTTCTCATTCACCCCTGTTGCTACACTCTGTATG
Organism: Carlito syrichta; assembly: GCF_000164805.1. Taxonomy (NCBI): domain Eukaryota; kingdom Metazoa; phylum Chordata; class Mammalia; order Primates; family Tarsiidae; genus Carlito; species Carlito syrichta. The sequence continues at coordinate 312,072 of NW_007248098.1, read as the reverse complement.
TACCTTTGGCTCTGTCCATAGGAAACTCCCATGGGTCTCAGGCAGGTCACAGGATTCAACACTTTAGTCATTTACCTGTGCCTTTACCTCTGTCTGAAATTCATAAAACCCTCTTCTTCTACCTTCTATCTTTATCTTTCAAACTTAGCTCCAGCATCACTTCCTTGGGAAACCTCCTCAAATCTCTGGTTTAATTTGGAAACTTGTTTCCTGTGTATATTGTACTTATTAGTATGAGTATTTATTGGCCTGCCTTATTTAATGTTATATCCTCATACCTAATACATCTATGGCATATAGTATATGCTCAATTAAAGTGTGTTAAATAATGAATTTGTTGAATCCTCACTGTATGCCTATGAGACATCTAACTAGTGACTGCAAAATGAGGAGATGTATGTATTATCTCATCTGGCCACAAGCGTTGGAAGTAGATTTTATGTCTTCTGTTTTATATATGAGGCTTTCATGATCACTCTGCTTGAGTGGTATAGAGGGGTAGACTTTAATCCAGGTCTATCTTGCCTCTTTTTCCTATGGCACCTTGACTGAAAGCAAAAAATAATCCAATAAATATATATATGCACACACACACACACACACACACACACACACACACACACACACACACTCCACAAGTAACTCTTATGGCTTTCTGGATTCTCTCATTTTGTCTGGTTGTAAATTCTGTTTGATATGACATCAAGCAATCGAGTGGCTCTTCGTTGGGAGACCAGATGGATTAATAAACACGGCAGGACACATTTGATAGAATATACCTATACTCATACCCCCCGACACACACACTTTTTTCCTCATTTTTTCACACTCTTCTGAATGGTGCTTAAAGACAAAGAGAAAAGATGACCCTCACTTCCCAAATTCACAAGTGGTTTTGGCGGTGAGAAACATCAAGCATTTTTATTACAGATAATGGCGACTGTGACTGCGGCGAGTGCATGTGCAGGAGCGGCTGGACTGGCGAGTACTGCAACTGCACCACCAGCACTGACTCGTGCGTCTCGGAAGACGGAGTGCTCTGCAGTGGGCGAGGGGACTGCGTTTGTGGCAAGTGTGTTTGCACGAACCCTGGAGCCTCGGGACCAACCTGTGAACGATGTCCTACCTGCGGTGACCCCTGTAACTCTAAACGGTAATGTCTCTACTTTCCTCTGTCCTTTTTGTGGATAGGTTTCATGGTGATCAAAGTATAATGACATTTTGTAAACTCAGACCTCAGATTGTGTTTGCAGGGTTTAGTCTTTGTGCATCCATCAAAACACACAAACCCACAGGGCCTCTGTGATCCTCGGCCTGGAACCTCAGTCTCTCACTTGCCTCTCTCCGTCCTGATTATCCAGAATCACAATGTCACTTTTCTGCTAAGACACTAGCATGGGGAAGTCGAGCTGATGTCCCACACTGATAACATCAGATCACCTCTCCCTTACAATACCAGCCACACATAGGAATGCCCTAGAGGTAGACGGACGACACCCACACGCAGTCAGTACCTTTTCGGGGAAACAGACAAGCTTCTTTCTTATCTAGAAGTTTATAGCCTGACCTTACTACTTCATTCCTGAATAGACTCATGGAGGCAGAGACAGAAAGACAATCTTAGATTTCAATTCCTTCCCTCTTTACCGCCCATGCTTTTCAGCACCTCTCTTTGGTTGTCATTATACACAGCTATTGTGTGTTTGATTTTCCTTTATACCATATGAACAATAACAGCAACAACTCCACATTTTCTTAATGAAATTGGGGCAAAATTTGCAGGTCAATAAAGCAAGTCTCCAGAATGGTTGTCATAAGATTACAGCGTATAACGTATTATGTAGCAAATGCACTTAAGCGGTTCAGATTTTCATTAATTCTGGTACCCAAAATAGTGACAAGTTGCATTTCTGACGTAAACAGAATGAGAAAATCAATTTTTCACTCAGTGGTTACTCACCATTCAGGTGTCAAAACTCTGTCACTGTTCCTGACAAACTAAGACATATACCAGGAGAAGCCTGGGAATATGGTTAGAATTATTTGAATAGAAGTGAATGTACCTTTCAAGATACTTCTGGTCTGACACAATGAGAGGCTGAAGGGGCAGGGTTGCTTGAGTTCAGAAGTTTGAGACCAGCCTGGATAACATAGCAAGACCTCGTCTCTAAAAATAATAATACCATTTTAAAAATCAAAAAAGATGTTTCATGTATTACTTTTCTATTTAATTTTCTCTGTAAACATGATTTAATTAAATCTAATTTATAAAATAAGAAATCAAAGTAGTTTAGGGAATCAGGTAGAGTGCTCTCCTTGGTGTTTATGTTAAATTTGAGACATCTGTTTTCCCATTTATCCATGCATGTATTTATTTATCAAACAAATATCAAATACCTACTATAAGGCAAGAATCGTGTTAGACTACAGGCAATACAGTGAATACTGGAGCAGTTATAGTTCCTGCTTTCACAGGTGCTTAGAATCTAGTGGGAAAAACAGACATTTTAAAAAGTGATTACAATGCCCTCTGGGCTGACAGTTACTATAGGTGATACAGAACTACATGGCAGGGGACAGGGCTACCAGACTGGCTGGTACAGCCATCAAGTGAGATACACAAAGGGGTGGAGATCTTAGAAGTTGCCACAGTTTCCATCAGGCCCCTTCAGAGTCACTAAATAAATACAGGTTGCCAAAAAAAAAAAAATGTATACACATTTTAAGAAAGTAAAAAAAAAAACTGTGTTAAAATTGTAATACTGCACTACCTGTCACATGGTGATGCTAGCATTCATTTGATTAACATCATCTTTTGAGTAAACGTCATATTACACATTGCTACAGTAATTCAATTCAACTTCAAAGAGTAATACATAAATGACACCTCTTAAAAAGTGTATACATTTTTTGGCCAGGCACAGTGGCTCACGCTTGTAATCCCAGCACTTTGGAGGCAGAGGTGAGAGGATTGCCTGGTTTTTGAGACCAGCCTGGGGATCTTGGCGAGACCTCATCTCTACAATAAATCAAAAAAAGTAGCTGGGCATGGTGGCACATGCCTGTGGTTCCAACTACTTGGAAGGCTGAGGCAAAGGATCACTTGAGCCCAGCAGGTCGAGGCTATGGGGGCCATGAGCATGCCACTGTACCCCAGCCTGAGCAACAGAGTAAGACTCTGACTCAAAAAAAAAAAAAAGCATATACATTTTTTGTCATCCCTTGCCTCATATATAATCTAGATAAATGCAATCTATTTGCAATGCCAAGGTAACTTCATAGGAAAACCTTCATTCCCACTGTCACACAGGTCGCCCTTCCTTTAGAGGAATCTCAAGGTTCCCACTGCAAGAGAATTGAGTGGTCTAAGGTTTAGCGAAGGCTTGCCTAAGGAAGTACAGTTTCACTTGAGATTTGCTGAGGCATAGGTGGGCGTGGGTTGTTTCAAGCACTGAGAAGGGCGTATATTTCCATAGCCAGGGGAGAAAGAAGCACCATGACATGTGTCCATAGACAAAAGCAAAAAACAAAAAAAAATTTCTGTTTGGGGTTACTCCAAGTACAATCTATTTGTAAAATGATTTTTCACATGAGATTAATTCAGGGTCTAAATTTTACTTTGGTCTATAGACACTTCTAGAGCAGCTTAATTTTTGGTCTGTGTTCTTAGAAATACACTTTCTTTTCTTTTTTTCTGTATTTTAAAGATATGGGGTATAATTCAGGGTTCGGTATACAAATGTTCATTATGCAGGTATTCTTGTTGATGAGGTGTGCTCCCCCACCCCCCAGCAATTTCCCACTACTGCCAATCACTTTCTTATAGTATTATGATAGTTATCCAAGGTCCGCTTATGAGTGAGAACATATGGTACTCTGTTCTTTGTTTCTGTGATAGATCACTGAGTATGATTGACTCTAAATCCATCCAAGTTGCTGCAAAGTCCATATGTTTGTCCTTCTTTATGACTGCATAATATTTCATTGTAGGCCGGGCTCGGTGGCTCAGCCTGTAATCCCAGCACTTTGGGAAGCTGAGGTGAGTGGATTGCCTGAGCCCTCAGGTTCGAGAGCCGCCTGGGCAACTTAGTGAGACCTCGTCTCTACAATAAATAAAAAATTAGCCGGGCATGGTAGCGTGTGCCTGTAGTTTTGGCTACTTGGAAGGCTGAGATGGAAGGACCCCCAGAGCCCAGCAGGTCGAAGTTGCAGTGGTCAGGAGCTTGCCACTGGCCTCCAGCCTGGGTGACAGAGTGAGACTCCAACTCAAAAAATGTATATATTTCATTGTGTATATGTACCACATTTTTTTAATCCAGTCTAGCTTCTATGGGCAGCATGGTTGGTTCCATGTTTTTGCTATTGTGAATAGAACTGCAACAAACATGCATGTGCAGGTAGAATATCTTGAGTACCTCCAGGTATATTCCCAATAGAGGGATTGCTGGGTCATATGGAAGGTCAATTTCTAGTTCTTTTAGAAATTGCCACACCGTCTTCCAAAGAGGTCTAGTTTGCATTCCAACCAGCAGTGTAGAAGCAGAAATACACTTTCTTTAAGTAGTGATCTTTCATTTAAAAGCCCATATTAATGAGGAACCAGGCACCAGTTCTCAGCCTTTGAAAATTCCCTCACTAAGTCTTGGACTTAGTCAAAAGAATTATAGAAAAGTGAATTTTTAAAATAATCACAAAAAGACACATGCAAAGACCACCACTTATTCTTGGAATTTTGGTAACAATATAGACTGTCTGGAAAAATATTCCATGTTCATGGGTTGGAAGAATCAACATTGTGAAGATGTCTATCTTACCTAAGACAATCTACAGATTCAATGCAATACTCATCAAATTACCAGCAACATTCTTCTCAGACCTAGAAAAAGCAACACAGGAATTCATATAGAAACACAAACAACCAAGAATAGCCAGAACAAAAAAAACAAAGCAGGCGGTATCACATTACCAGACTTCAAACTTTGCTATAAAGCTACAATCATCAAAACAGCTTGGTACTGGTATAGGAACAGGCATATGGATCAATGGAACAGAATTGAGATTCCAGAATCGAAACATCAATTTCTCAACCAACTCATCTTCGACAAAGCCTCCACCACCTACCACTGGGGAGAGGAGAACCTATTCAGTAAATGGTGCTGGGAAAACTGGCTGACCACATGCAGAAGATTGAAACAGGACCCCTATCTATCCCCATACACAAAAATTAACTCCAAATGCATCAGAGACCTAAATGTAAAACCTCAAACCATAAGCACCTTAGAAAATGAAGGGCATACCCTCATGGAAATTGGAACTGGCATCCAATTCCTGAACAAAACCCGAAACCCACAGGCCATAAGAGATAAGATAGACAAGTGGGACCTCATTAAACTGACAAGCTTCTGCAATGCGGGAGGCCAGCCCCTGCAGAGAGATTTAGAGGGTCCCTGAAAGGTGTGGTGGCATCGGCGATTATTCTAGAGAAATAAAGAGAAAGAAAGAAAGGGAGGAGAAAGAAAGAGACTGGACTCTCTCTAGTGCAGAAGCTGATTCTGTAGGAGGGATAGATATTAAAAGAAAGAAAGAGAAAGAAAGAAAATGGACAACTGTTCAACGGATTGAGCAGAAGCCATTTATTGGAAGTTCCAGTGGGTATTTATCCCCAAATTTTACACAGTCTCACAAATCTTTCACATGAACACAAAGCCAGGTGCAGGAGGGGTGTCCCCCACCCACCAGGTGTTTCCTCAGGCATGAGAAAGAACATTCCCAATTAAATCACAAAACTTTTACATGAACACAAAGCCAGGTGAATGAGGGGCATCCCTCACCCACCAGGTGTTTCCCCAAGCATGAGGAAGGAGGATCCCAAAACTATCTCACTGTTCCTCATGCTTGGATAATATTCCTCAAAAGCAATACAACAATTCTAATATCATAATATTCTAATAATCAATAACTTTTAAAACTTACGCATGCACAACACCTAATGACCAACCTAAATCCCAATTCCTCTCTTTTTTACACTAATTCTACCTACACTATAGAAACTCTCAACCATAGCCCAAACCAGTTCCTAAAGAATGTGGCCCAGTCAAAAGATCACGCTGGGCCCTTAGGAATGTGGCCCAGCCCAAAGTTCATGCTGGACCGTTTCTAGTAACTCTAGATAATTATCTATATTATTAAAGTTGAAACAGCACTTTATATGTATATAATAATTCTACAAATATACTTTTAAATCTTATAAAGAAACTTGTACCATGTTAAAGGCTCCCAAATGTGACCGGAGTTTGAATTATGTTAAGTTTAAAGTCAAAACCGCAGTCTGTGAGAAACGGGAACAATGGACTCCTAAAGTAAGCCATGTCTGTCTCCTCTCAGAGCTTCATGCTTAAATCATCAAAGTCCCTGCTAGTGGGACATGCCAGACAGCAAAGAAGGGAAGAGGGAATAGGCCATCAGCTCCTGAACTCTTCCTAGTGGTCTCAGGGTCTGCAGCCCACCTGGATCCCTAACGCTCAGATGGGCCTCCATGACTGGTTCCCAACACTGCAAAGCCAAAGAAACCATCAAGAGAGCAGGAAGACAGCCTACAGACTGGGGAAAAGTATTTGCCAACTCCACGTCTGACAAAGGCTTAACATCTTGGATCTACAAGGAACTCAAATGTGCTGAAAAGAAAAAAACAAACAACCCCATTATAAAATGAGCAAAAGATATGAACAGACAGTTCACGAAGGAAGACATCCGAGTAGCCAACAGACACATGAAGAAATGTTCAACCTCACTAATCATCAGGGAGATGCAAATCAAAACCACACTAAGATACCACCTAACTCCAATCAGCATGGCAATTATCATTAACTCAAAAAGTAACAGTTGCTGGAGAGGATGTGGCGAAAAGGGAACACTACTACACTGTTGGTGGGAGTGTAAACTAGTGTAACCTCTGTGGAAAGCAGTGTGGTGATTCCTAAAATCTCTAAATATCAACCTCCCATATGACCCCACAATCCCCCTACTGGGATTATACACAGAAGAACTCAAATCACTCTATCAAAAAGATACCTGCACACGAATGTTTATCGCAGCATTATTCACAATAGCAAGAACCTGGAACCAACCATGCTGTCCATCAAAAGAGGACTGGATTAAAAAAATGTGGTACATATACATGATGGAATACTATGCAGCCATAAAAAAGAACAAAATCATGAATTTCGCAGCAACCTGGATGGAACTAGAGTCAATAATACTGAGTGTTCTCACACAGAAACAAAGATCTGAGTATCACATGTTCTCACTCATATAGTGAACCTTGAACATCCACCATAATACTATAAAAAAAAAGACTGACAGTGGTGGGAAACTATGGGGGGGAGGTGGAATTAACGGTAGTCAATATCTGTCTGGGGACAGGGAGACACCCCTTATCAACAAGGGTGCCTGAATGAAGCTTATTTGTATACCTAACCCTAAACTGTACCCCACAATATCAAAATAAAAAAATATTGATAAAAAAAGAGAATAATGCTACCATAAAAAAAAAAAACAACAACCAAAAAAAACCAATATAGACTGTTTCTGTTAGGAAATTCCAAACTTTGTCTAGGCTCTAATCATGTTTTAGGAAAAAGTAAAATGAAAACATAGCTAAATCAATTTTTTAAAACTTAACCAATCAGAAGCAATCACTACAGGTAAAGGAGCTTGTAGTTATTATCAAGACTGGCTCAGGGAACATTGATTACTGAGTAGAATTCAGAATAATTTAGCACCACTTGGACACCACCCAGCTGTCTTTCTGAAAGTAGCTAAAAGTAACAAAATCTAAGAGACATTCCAATAGCACAAGCTACAACAACAGCAATAAAACTAAAGTCCAGTTGCGTGCCTGTTTTCAACCAACATGAACTGATAAATTGTTGAATCCTGTCCACAGAAGCTGCATTGAATGCCACCTGTCTGCAGATGGCCAGACCCGAGAAGAATGTGTGGACAAATGCAAACTTGCTGGTGCGATCATCAATGAAGAAGAAGGTTCTTCTTGTCTTAAATCACCTTCATTTCCTTACATAGTTCTTGAGAGGCATAGACTTGAACCTCTGTGAATCAAGGGCTTTTTAGTAGCTTGGCCTTATTTATATCAAGGCATTCATTTTCTGAGTAGATGCTTTCTATGATGTTAAAAACTTGATGGCTTGGGACACAAGCAATTTAAGGTCATGGCTATTCTATTTGACGTCAACTCTGTTGGCAAGTTCCCCTCTGCTTAACAAATGCAATTGGAGAGAATTCCAGAATGCTGTATTTTTCTTTTCTTTTTTTTTTCTTTTTTTGAGTTGGAGTCTCACTCTGTCGCCCAAACTTGAGTGCAGTGGCCGCTCCCGGCCACTGCAACCTCGACCTACTGGGCTCCAGCGATCCTTCCGCCTTAGCCTTCCAAGTAGCTGGAACTACGGGCGTGCGCTACCACACCCAGCTAATTTTTGATTTATTGTAGAGATGAGGTCTCACCAAGTTGCCCAGACGGGTCTCAAACCCACGGGCTCAGGCAATCCACTCACCTCAGCCTCCCAAGGCACAGGATTAGAGGCTGAGCCACCAAGCCCAGCTTGTATTTTTCAAACTAGAAAAAAAGAAAATTGAAAAAATAGTTAAATATCAGCCCCAGAACCCAAAATCGTCCTCTGATACCTGATTACTTTACTTCAAGATAAGATAAAGCTAGCTGTAAAACTGTGTTCCTGAGAATAGCTCCCAGATATTGGGTAGTTGCTGGTCAGTGGCCATTTTCCTTCCCTTCATATATTTTTACTCCCAATCTTCCAAACATGGGCATTACATGACCATCCTCCACTCCCTGCTGCTTCACCCTTCAATACAAGAAGGGCCTGTTATTTTTATCTTCTAAGTAAATTCTGTTCTTGTTTTCCTGTTATTTTAAATTGAACTACTCAAAATCAGATTCTCTCTAATGACAAAATTGTACCTCAGATATTTAAATTGCTTTATGTTTTAATTGGGAAGACCATTTTAAAAATAATTTGTGAACTTTAAAACAAAGATGACTGGCTCTTCCAAAAGGGACACCTGTGAGAATTTGGGTTTGTATCATCCCAAACTCTCCATCCACATTAACATGCTACTCAGGTAGAATTGCTGTTCTGCACACATTAAGATATGACCAAGATGTATCTTAGGTGAAGTGAAATAATCAAGACTATAATTTATGACCCTCTGGGATATGTCTCTTGAATAGATGGAAATTAATTCATTTCCAGAATGGAGTAAGTTAATGACCTTTATATTGTTTTGAAAATTACTTACATTCTTTTTTTTCCAAACTTGAAAGTTTTGATTGTGCTCAGTTGAACTACCTTATATGAGGGACACGATTAGTGCTCATAAAACCCTCATCTGTGCTTTTTTGGTGACCAAAGATAAACACGCCAAATAGTGGTAAATTGGATAAGACAGTGTGTACCTTCCACTAATAACTGAAGGTAAGATACAGTCAAGATTTGAGGAGGGCAGTATTTGTGGACAGTCCACATTAGTTACCAGTGCAAAGTCTCTGCATAGTCTTTTGGGTTAATTTCACAGCAAGCAGTGGAGATATTTACCAAGTGTTTCTGAGAAATGAGTAAAAATGGTCTACAAATTGCTAGGATTCAATCTAGTAGTAACATGGGAAATCTACCATGTTAAGGAGAAAAAAGGAGTAAATCTTAAAAACAGGTAAATCATAATGACATGAACAACATAGTTACTATATTTAAGTACACAAATTTCTGAGTAGACGATCATAAATATTTGGGTTTGAAAGAAAGACTAGGGCTCAAGTAGTATTTAAAATATTCACATTATTCTTTTTGTGTATTGGACTAAATTATTTTCAAAATGGTGGATATAACTATTTCTAACTCAAAAACAAAATAATACTTAGATTACGAATACAGTTTAAAGCACTGATCTGGATGAATTTGAGAAAGAAAGTTTGTCAGACTGCAAGTTAAAAGCTATTTTTCTAGTGAGCCTTTTTATAAATCCTGTTTCAATTTACTTACCAATTATGTTATTGATCATATCACCTTGAAATTATCACATCATATTTGCTCTTCCACAGGGTCTTTTAGCAACTCACTCTTCCCCCAACAAGGTCACGAAGAGTTAAATAAAATAAGCATAACTTTATAATCTGTATAAATTGTCCCTCAGTTATGCTGTGGGTGACTTGGATGGGTACATCTAAGGACATGTGATTTAACCTTATTCATACCATTTTACTGTAAGAGTCATGTTTTTAATTTACTCCAACATCCATGTACTCAGAGCATTGTTACTCAAAGTATATTCCATGAAACACTAGTTCTGAAAGCATTACATGAAAAAAAATCACCCATGGTTATATAAATTTGGATGCTATGTTTTTGCTTTCTTTGCAAGACTTCTGAGAGTTGTTATGCACTTAAATTAAATGTGCATTGTGAATCATCAGGAGAGTCAAAGGGAGGAATTAGCATAAAGGAGGGATTCTCAAACTTGTTGAACCGTAAAACCCTTTCTTCTTCCCTTGGGAAACTGTTTTCTTTGAGAACTGCTAACTGATCCCAGAACTGAGGTCTTAAACACATGCTTGTCTTGACTCAGTGATGCAGATGGTTTATATTCTCTGTATCTTCCCTGGACCTTCCCAAACCTACCTCCTCACTCTTATTCTCACATTTCTTCCTTCTCTGAGTATGATTCCATGGACCACCTGAGATCTTACTTTCATTGTATTATTCTAGAGTAACACTGTGGCATTCACAAAGGAGGGTAAGAAAGAAAGGTCCATTTTTTATGACCAACACAAGAAAACCTTTGCAGCTAATTATGCAAATCTTTTGTTGTACATTTGATATTATTTTAATACCCAAACACTGCAGAATGGGCTACACCTAGAGCTGTAACAGTCATAAAAGGGAGTGGTGAAGTAATTAAAGCAAGACAAGAGTTGTGACTCAAAGGTCATATTCTGCAGTTCCATTAAAACTTAAGTAATCCTGGCCAAGTAAACTAAGTCTCTCTGGGCTTCAATGCAGCTATTTGAAAGCAAATAAAAAAGCAGGATTACTGCTACTGAAAGGAGTAAAAGCCATGCACATATTTTCTGCCTGAGAATAAAATGTTCCATTACTTATACTCAAGAGAGCAGAGTAAGCCTGCACTGTCATGGCTGAGAGGGGAAAGGATGGAAGAAAATACTCCAATAAGAAAAAGCATAGTCCCCAAGACTCTAGGAATCCTAGTTAATTGGAATAGCAGGACTGCACTTCAAATGACCAAAGTATGAATTATATATGCAGTGCCATTTGTGATCAAACTATGAAATAACACAAACTTCACTAATTGAATGTTGTCCAGAAATCCCCAAATCTCTTAATCACAATCAGCTTCTTAAAAATGCTAATTAAACAACTCAATAAATGTACAAGCTCCTGTGTATACCACCAGCCTCCCAATCAGAATACCCAAAGGTGGATTCCCAGAATCTGTATTTCAAAACTTCCAGGTGATTTAGATGATTGTAAACATTTGGTAATGTACAGACTAGAATGATTTGTGATTCGGTGTCTTAATGTAATAGATGCTTCTATTGGGTTCAAAAACAGTTTGTATATTTAAATCTATCATCTGATATTCTATTTATAATGCTAAATGTTTTACTAACCCTTGTTTTTATAGACGATACAATGCATACTCCTCACAGATCCTGTCAGGTTTTTATCTTATAAATTAAATACAAGTACCATAACAAGCAACAACTTAATAGTTCTATTTTTCAAAATGGCATTTTTGTACCCAAAAAAAGGCTATTGTTTAATTTTTGTTCATTAGAATTAGAGAAACACATGGAGATTCTGTTTCATTAACTTATTTTTTTAAGCCAGTGACAGGTTTTAAGTCTAACAAAAGTATGTTCAAGATTATCTGGGACAGTCCCAGTTTTAATGTTCTGACCCACTGTGTCACAATACACTAATTTTGGACCATACATATTATGAGTTTAGATTAAGAGCAGTCGTTATACTTACAGGTTTTTGAAAAATATGTTTGTAACTATCACTGAAAAGTCCTGTTAGCTGAGCATGATGGCACATGCCTATAGTCCCAGCTACTCAAGAGGCTGAGGTGGGAGGATTGCTTGAGCCCAGAAGTTTGAGGCTGAGTGATCCTGCCACTGCACTCAAGCCCGGGAAATAGAGTGAGAGCTCCAACTTAAAAAATACACACACACACACACACACACACACACACACACATGAAAAAGATAGATCTCCAACTTAAAAAAATAGGAGAACTGAGAACTGTTAAGCAAGTTTTTTTGTTTTCTTTTCTTTTTTTTTTTTTTTTAGTTAGGAAAATGCTACATAATTTTGACATAGGAACTGGACAACTAGAATTTCTGATAAATAGTACTGACATGTCAGATTGGTCATTTTACTTTATTTTCAATTTGTGTCATGGCATTCATTTTCTTCCTCTTGAATATGCTCAGTAAGAAGAAAGCTCCACTTGGAAAAGACTGAAGAAAAACTGAATATTTCTTTTTAAATTAAGAAAGGAGCTATACAGAATGATAGCTGTCCTTATGGGTTCCTTTTTCTTTATCTTCTGGTTCTTGAGCTACATAATAACTCAGTCTCAGTTTCCTGATATTAATTTACATTTATCGTTGTGACAATACATGGCCAACAGTCTTGACTATGCCATTGTGAGAAAGGCCCTTTCTCAGCAAAGGAGAACCTATAGCCCCCTCATTACAATAGTCAGGCCCATTCTATTCCCTACACGGCTATGGGTACCTGCCTTGAAGCACTTACACCTATTGAAATCCTGCCCACATCCATTTGATATGTACACATGATGGTCAGTCCTGATTGACCACATCTGGAACTGTTCTTCTGGAACGTGAGTAAAAACGAAAACCTCACTTGGTGGGGAAAAAAACCTATGCCTTTTTTATTTCCGTTCTGCAGTATTGAAAATTCTAATTTACATATTAAGACTCAATACTCCCTTGCTTTAAAAATAATCTGTTTTGGAATCTCATTTAACCTAATGAATGACTCCTTTATCTGCAGATTTCTCAAAGGATAGTTCTGTTTCCTGCTCTCTGCAAGGAGAAAATGAATGTCTTATTACATTCCTATTAACCACAGATAATGAGGGGAAAACCATCATTCACAGCATCAACGAAAAAGGTGGGTGGCTTGCCTCCCATTGTCAATGGGAAGAGATACTATAAGGGAGGAAACAACCGGAAAGTCACCTTCTAGATAGTTTGCAGTTAAGACATTTCCAAAAATTTTGATGGAGTGTCTCTACTTTCCCAAGGGTTGAATGATACCTGTTAAAAGGTTTGATATGTTCCCGTGTCTCTTATTAAGACCAGATAACAAGCTGACTTGTATTTGCACCAATCATCATCTATCTCCCTGAAAGCTGGCTAATGAATTTCTAAGGTAAGCTGATTCAATCAACTATAAGCAAAAGGTATAACTTTAGGAAAGGTTAACAGAGAGATGTTGAGCAGTTTTTTAGAAAGAGTTTGAATCAGGCAAACCTTGGTTCGAATCTTGCTCCATCATTTAATAGCTGCTTGACATTCTGGAAGATACTTGCCTCTCTGAGTCTCTATTTCCTCATCTGTAAAATGGGAAAGATAATAGTGTTCTCTTCTAAAGGTTGACTCAAGGATTAAATGGAAAAATGCATATAAAATATGTGGCAATATAACTCACAGTAGTGGGTTATTCAATGGTAATGCTGAATCAGAAAAGACATCAAGCAACAAGTGAGGAAGAATGTGATCCATAACGTATGGCAAGGAGTCCATGGTCCTGTGGGTTTTCATCCACATCAACTCAAGTGGGTCTGGAACTTGGGAAACCTGCAAATAAAAATTGCATATTCAGTGAAGGGGAGAGAGATGTGTATGGAAGGCAGACAAGAAAGTAGTGGAGAAGGTACTTTTTAGATTTTTCAGATTTTAGTGGGTATCAGACTCACTTGGGAAGCTTGTGAAAAATGTCTGTATACTCAGCCAGCAGACCTGATACATGACCCAGGGTTCTTCATTTTACCAACTATCCCAGCAACCCTGATGCAAATGATCTCAGGATCTCCCTTTGAGTGACTGCCCTAACAGCACTGGCTGCGTTCTCAGACACTCTCCGGTGCCTCACATTTTCTGTCTTCAATTAATGATGTGTTCCTCCCTAAACCTTTCCTGCAGAAATGACAGCTGCATTAAATCAGGCTTCATCAGTAACCTCCTCCTCCCCCAAAAGTGTGGAGCCTAAGTTCTGTCCCAGACAATAATGACAAGGGCAGGCTAGAAGGCACATGTGTTCCATTGTGTGTATTTGCTTATCAATGTTGCTTTTCAATGCTTACTATGCTGATAAAATAGTAAGCCCTGACTTTGAAACCAAAAATATTAAATTGGCATCACTTAAGAGCATAAAAACGAAAGCAATGCTAAGATAACCAAAAAGTAGGAAAACATCATCAGAAAAATATCACTTTGCATTGCTGAGGGCAAGAAATAGACAGACATTGGCACCATCTAAGAAATGGCGAGATGATTGTGAACTTAGCCTTGAAGCTCAGGTGAGCGGCATGTTCCTGGAGACTTGCTCTTGAAAAATCTCATGTAAATCAACTTCTTTGAAATGTACAGATAAAATGTATCTTACAGCTATTAGTTAAGGAAAAAGAAGGTGACCTATGTACAAGGAAGAATTACTTTATAATACAAAAAAGTCTACCTCCTTATTATCTATTTTATAAAGTCAAATTCTCCATCTACAACCTCAACCCTCTGAGATGGTGGCAGTGACTTTAAGAAGTTATTCTGAAATCAAAATCCCTTATAATATTGGTTCTATTAAAAAAAATAATTTTCAAATAACGAATTTCCAGAATTAGATCTGTTTTTAATTTGAAGGCTTTTGTATCTAGCTGGGTTTTTTGCATTTGTGTATGTGTGTGTTTTCAGTGAAACATGATAAATGCCTCCTCATTACTGAACTGTTGTCTATTCATATTTCCTTCCACACAATATGAGTAGCACGTCAACATGCCATTCTTCAAAGCATGCACAGATGCCCTGTTGCCTTTTTCTTAGGGCATTGTATTATCCCTATGCTTTCATAGTAGGGAAAAGTGAGAGAAAAAATTACCTCCCTGAGGCTTAACAAGAGTCACTTGACAGCTGCAGAGATGCCTCTTCCTCAGTAAGTGTTTGCATTGCTGGGTAGGTATGGTGCTTCCAGGATCCAGAGTTGCAGACCCTGTCTGGCCCCCAGAAGTCAATAATTTCTCCTCCCTCACAACTTTAAGACAAAAGAATCCCGTGTAGAAAAGAGGCAAAATGAGAAAGAAAAAAGGAGATGGAGAGGTTAGTGCTTCCCATGGTCTTCTAAGCAAACTGAAAAAGGAAGCAAGTGAAGAGTTGTCACCAGGTGTTTGTGGACATAGGCAGAGGATTGTTCATTTTCTTTCTTATATCTGGAGAGACTTCTAGAACAGAAGAGTTACATCAGAGTCAATGAATAGTAGCTAGGGAGCTTTCCTGGCTGGAAGGTACCAACTAGTCTAGATGTTATACCCACAAGTTCCAACTTGGAGATCCCAGGCCCTTAAGGTCTTGAGGATAGAAAACAGGGAAGGGTGCATTTGCTATAACAATAGTAATATTAATCATATTATGATAGCAGCTCTCATTTTTAACCCTTACTAATACCATATACCAGACGTTGTTCTATGTTTTATGTGTATGAATCCACTTTATATCTTCAACAACCATATAAAGCAAATACAACTATTATTTTTGTTTCACAGGCATGGAAATTGAGGCATAGAGACATTAAATACAGGGGTGGGAGAAGAAGAAACCAGAATTACCTTTTTGAGGGTGGGTCCCTTGTAGTACACTCAGAATTCGTTCTTCTGTATCAAACGGTTAAGCAGTGTTTTTAACTGGAAGTTTTGAGAAGGTTTCATCACGATTTGTGGGAGAAACATCCCAAGTTGTGAAAAACAGGTGACTGGTTCTTCCACTATGACCATGTAGCTACTCAACCGCACTGACTGTTTAGCAGTTTTTTACTAAAAACGCATGACCCCCATGCCCCTCCCTCCCTATTTACTCGATCTTGCCTGGAGAGACTTTTCTTTGTTTCCCTGGGTGAAAAAAGTCCTCCAAGGAAAACATTTTGCACATGTGGAAGAGGTGAAACAAAAAGTGACAAAAGCACTCAAAAAAAATAAAAACTTACAAATTCAAAAACTGTTTTGAGCCGTGGAAAAAGCATCTCAATAGGTGTATTGCATCAAATGGAGAGTCCTTTGAAGGTGACTGAAATTTAAACATGTAAGAAAAAATACTATTTTTTTAATAAGTAAGTTCTGAGTTTTTTTGGATTCTCACTCCCCCACCTCATAGTTTGCCAGGTCTTGCAGTAATTAAGTGCTGGATCTGGTTGAGGAACTCCAGCAGGCTGGCTTGGAGCCCGAGCTCTTAACCCCTGTACTACACTGCCTCCCACTGGCTGTACAGTCATTATAAATATCTGAATCGCATATTGTTAGGTCAGCATTGTGCAACACAGAACTGTTATGCAAATCATATATGTAATTTTAGATTTTCTATTACTTACATTGAAAAAGTGAAAAGAAAACAGACTAAATAAATTTTATTTATCATTATATCCGAAATATTGTCACATCAACATGTAACAATATAAAACAACTATCAATGAGATATCTTACATTTTGTAACACCAGGTGTTTGAAATCAGTATTTTACGCTCACTTAGTTACAATTTAATTCAGAAAGGTCACATTTCAAGTGCTCAGTAGACATTTGTGGTAGAGCTCCCAGATCAGACAGCACAACAAGGTTAGATATCAGGACCTTAGAAGTAGATGCAGCACCAACCTAGACTCAAGACACAACATTGCATACAGTGGCAATGGTGAACCTCTTCTTCCACCTAGGAATCCATTTTCAGAATGAGCATCTAAAGAAATATCAAAGAGAGTATGACCAGAGATCTCTATTGTTTAGGACCTGCTCTGGTACTTGGGCCAAATCTTTTCTTGAGAAATGTACAATCCTGAAGACTTTAAGTTCTTAAAATAATTATCTCTCAGCTGGGCTTGGTGGCTCAGCCTGTAATCCCGCGCCTTTGGGAGGCTGAGGTGAGCGGATTGCCTTAGCCTGCGGGTTCGAGACCCGCCTGGGCAGCGAGACCTCATTTCTACAATAAATAAAAAAATCAGCCGGGCGTGGTAGCGCATGCCTGTAATTCCAGCTACTTGGAAGGCTGAGGCGGAAGGATCGCCGGAGCCCAGCAGGTCGAGGCTGTGGTGGTTGGGAGCGGCCACTGCACTCCAGTCTGGGCGACAGAGTGAGACTCCAACTCAAATAATAATAATAATAATAATTATCTCTGATAGGCCGCACCCATGCTTCCTTTACTCCCTACTGGAGAGCCCTCCTAATTCATGCCTGACCAGGGTCTTGGCAAACTTCATCTTACTTTGAGCAGGAACATACTATGTCCCACCCTGTACATTTCTTAGCCAAAGATATTGCCAGTATATAATCTCATGACACAAGTCTGCTACTTACTTTGCAGGAGTGTTGATCTATTAGAGGCAGCCATGGTTCCTTTGCTATGCTATTAGAGGCAGCCATGGTTCTTTTGCTATGCTAGAATACAGTCTTTAGATCTTCATACTGTAATAGCTATGTCATTAGTTCCTTTACTTATTTCTGCATAATCTCCTTATGTGGTTTCTTGACCAAAGAACAAAAGTGTGTGAGGCCAGGCATCACGCTGTTAGGGGGTAATTAGTCCCACACAGAATCAGATTGGCTTTGGATCCTTACCTTAAAGGGAGTATGACTAGTCCTATGTGTATAACTCTCCTTATTAAATATCTAAAAGCACTAAGAGTTCAGATAAACTAAGCATGGTTCATTTCCTCCCCAGATACCATGGATTTTGTCCCACTTCTTGCAGAGGGATGCAGATATTTAATGATCATTTTTATGTGGGATTTATTCCATGAAACTAAGAGGAGAGCTTAATTATAATGTTTCATTAAGAAATGTATCATCTCCTAGGCATGTTGCAAGGATTATTAGTCATTCTGCTGTCAATGAGGAAAGGTACCATATAATTGGAAAATTATATTAATATTATCAAGAGAGTCAAAATAGCATTTCATAAGATATTAGAAAGTACCATACCTAACAACTAATTTCCCAAATTTCCCTGAAGATAAGAATCACTTGGAGTATTTAATAATAAAAAATCTGGGCCGGGCACGGTGGCTCAAGCCTGTAATCCCAGCACTTTCAGAGACTGAGGTGAGAGGATTGCCTGAGCTCAGGGGTTTGAGACCAGCCTGGACAACTTGGTGAGACCTCATCCCTACAATAAATTTTTATTTTATTTTTATTTTTATTTTTTTTTGAGTTGGAGTCTCACTCTGTCGCCCATACTGGAGTGCAGTGGCCGCTCCCGGCCACCGCAGCCTCGACCTGCTGGGCTCCGGCGATCTTTCTGCCTCAGCCTTCCGAGAAGCCGGAATTACAGACGCGCGCTACCACGCCCAGCTGATTTTTTGATTTATTGTAGAGATGAGGTCTCGCTGCCCAGGTGGGTCTCGAACC
>NW_007248098.1:217751-293121 GCF_000164805.1 Carlito syrichta | reverse complement strand
GTGCCACTGCACTCCAGCCTGGGCAACAGAGTGAGACTCCAACTTAAAAAAAAAAAAATGTGGCCTTATTCAAGACCCATTGAATCAGAATCTTAGGGAAGTGCCGTTTAATAGGCATGAGCACCTTGGCTTATTGTTGTCATCAGGAAAGTTTAGTGAACTTTGTTTCACAGATGAGGATCCTGGGACTCAGAGAGATCAAGGTACTTGACTGAATTCAAACGGCTACTGCACCTCAGTGGGAATTGAATCCACCTCTCCTAATTCTAGTCTAAGAATTTTCCGGTAAACCAGAGCACTGTAATGGGTTTAACAAAATAAAACTGAAAACCATCATTATCTTCTTTCTATATATTAAAAAAAACAAAGCAGCAAATAGTAATCTTTTCAGGGAATAGGTTTTATGTAATTTTAAATATAATCTCCTAGACGACTCATGATTCAAGAAATCCAGGAAAAAGTAATTACATGCACCCCCACACACATTCCATTTCTACTCTATCATGTACTCATACGAGAGTATGTTTAGTGATTAAACTAGTCTTCTTCTGGGTTCTTTAAATATTCCATGTGCAACAATTGTCACTCGTGAAGTCTAACACTTTTTACTCAGCCATCAAGTGTATATCCACTTACTTTGAATAACTACACTCTTCCTTTATCTTTTGTTCTACTTTGAAGGAATGTAGAGCTATCTTACAACAGGTAACTCATTTTTTAAAATTTCAGTCAGGCAAAAAGGTGTCAATATTTACTCTCTCCTGCAGGAAAAGTGTAGATGGAAAATTCAGTGAGAAATGTCTTTCTCATGTTAAAATGTTAATTGTGCCACTTTTAAATCATAGTCTTCTTTGTTTCTACAGATTGTCCAAAACCTCCAAACATTCCCATGATCATGTTGGGGGTTTCTCTGGCTATTCTTCTCATCGGGGTTGTCCTCCTGTGCATCTGGAAGTTGTTGGTGTCATTTCACGATCGTAAAGAAGTTGCCAAATTTGAAGCAGAACGATCAAAAGCCAAGTGGCAAACGGTATGAGAAAACTTAGGGCTATTCCTTGTCTAGAGGAGAAAGTGCCTGGTGTAAGAGATTGGAGTCTCAGCTTTCTTTTGCTTTAGAAGAGAGTTCAAAAGTCATGTTCTTTCTCTACCACTCTCAACATTATTCCTGTTCTGTTTAATGAGCAAAGGAACCACTGTCCATTATCTAAACCCAGATGGCTCTCAGTGCAGTGAGGTTTTTCATCACATCAACATATCTCATGAAACGCCTTATATAGGGGAGGGGGGACTAAAAAAAACCCCAGAATTTATTTATTAAAAAATAAATGTGTATTTATTTTCACATGTTTAAACTTCAGTCACCTTCAAAGTACTCTCCATTTGATGGAATACACTGCTCAAAGCAGTTTTTTAATGTGTCCATTTTTATGCCCTTTAGTGCTTCTGCCATTTTTTGTTTCACCTCTTCCACATCAGCAAAACGTTTCCCTTTGAGGACTTTTTTTAATCTGAGGAAAACAAACAAAAAAATAAGTTGCTCAGGACGAGATCAGGTGAATAGGAAGGATGGGGCACAGGGGTCATGCCATTTTTGATAAAAAAACAAAAAAACTGCTGAACACTCAGCACAATGTGGACAGGTGTGTTGTCGTAGAAGAAGAACCAATCACCTGTTTACCACAACTTGGGAAGTTTCTTCTGCAAATTGTGGTACAATCTTCTCAAAACTTCCAGATAAAAACTTTGGTTGATAGTTTGATTTGGAGAAACAAGTACTACACAGGAGCAAAATATAATTCCGGTTTTTTTGGGGGGGTCCTCTTAGCTACTGAGGGACATCAAGGAAGCATATTTTATTCATTATCTCCACGAGGAGTATCACTCAGGCCCCATTTGATAAAGCACAGGTGCTGTATCTAAACAGTTTCATAAATTGGTTATGTCATAACTAATGGAATAATGTTCATTAATAGTATGGCAGTTCATGTCAATTTCTTCAGAAATGCTTGTTACTGATATAATAGGTTGCAAAGCAAAGTTGAGATGACTTTTTAAATTCCATGTTTAGTTTGTCTGAAGAACATAAATTTTTAACAGCTTCCTGGGAAAAAAAGTATCAACCTTTAACTATATGGACTCAATAGATATAATTTAAGTGTCTTCTCTTCACAGGAGGCAAACAGAAAACAGGACTACAGCTTTCTCTGTTTCTTTTCCACAAGAGAGATAATTACATTTCTAGAGACCCATAGAAACAATTTCATGGTTTTAATTTCATCTTTCTATCTCTAATGGTGTGTCCAGCTATCTAATAGCAATTATCTTACATTGCTGGTTCTAAAAACAGTGATATTACTGGAGAAAATACAGGCAAACACAATGCTCCTTTGGATTTATCTGCCCAAATAAATAGATGTTAACACTTTTTTATAGCAATAACTTCATAAGGCAAATAGAATGTTCTGTCTTTGATAAATTTATCATGATAAGGAATGTTTATCTTTTATGCAGTTATCCCAAACTAAACAGAATATAAGGTGCAGGACAATGGACAATGAAAATTTTCGTCTACTTTATCTTCCCATTAAAAATGCTTTTAGACACAACAGTCAAATTAAATGTATGGATCTTGTTGGGATTCTGATTTGAGCAATCCAACTGTAAAAGTAATTTTTAAAACAATGGGGAAATATTAATAAACACTGGGTATTAGAATGGTAGATGGGAAGTATGGTTAATTTGATTATGCATAATAATGACACAATGACTTTGCTAGAAAATATCTCTATTTTTTAGAGATAAATACTGAAGGAGTGAAAGGAAATGAAGGCTGGGGTTTGCTCTGAAATAATTCAGCCAGAAGACAGAGTGGGATGGAAGTACAGTTGAAACAGGTGTGGCAAAATCTTGACCATTGTTAAATCTGAGTGATGGGTCTATGGAGGTTTGCTATACAGCTTTCTCTTTTTGTGTATGTATAGATTTTTCATAATTATACAAAGTTCTTCAGAAGAGAATATAATTTATCTATCCCTAACAATGTAAAATGTAAACAAACCAGTTACCTGGTTGACAGAATAGTGCTAATAAGGCCAAAGTTGTGGGATAGTTAACTTCATCTGATCCTACGCCACAGATGTTATTATTATTATTATTATTTTTTGAGTTGGAGTCTCACTCTGTCGTCCAGACTGGAGTGCAGTGGCCGCTCCCGGCCACTGCAGCCTCGACCTGCTGGGCTCCGGCGATCCTTCCGCCTCAGCCTTCCAAGTAGCTGGAACTACAGGCATGCTATCATGCCCAGCTAATTTTTTTATTTATTGTAGAGATGAGGTCTCGCCAAGTTGCCCAGGCGGGTCTCTAACCCACGGGCTCAGGCAATTCACTCACCTCGGCCTCCCAAAGTGCTGGGATTACCAGGCTGAGCCACTGAAACCGGCCCACAGATGTTATTTTTAACTTTCACCGACTGTCAGGCAATGCCTGGCAATCGGGCAAAAGAATGTGGTTAGGCTGGCACAGAGAGCAATGGCAGCAATTAGTTGAACAAACACCAGCCCCATTTTGAAGGTAAATAAAGTGAGACTCAGAGAGGTTAAGGGACTTCCCAAATTTTTGGTGCTTGGTGGAGCTGAAACCTGTTAATTGTTCTAGGCACAGCCTTCGGTTGACCCTCCTAGAAATAATAAGCAGGTGTTCCACAAACAAGCACTTGGGCAATTATGAGATGTGTATCTACTAACCAGCATATTTTAATGTTCTCATACAAAGGCATGAGTACTGACAAATGATTAATATCTTTAAAATAACGTTTTAATTAACAGTTAATTTTCCCCAAAACATGAATTGTTCTCCCTCAGGATGTAGAACATGACTGAAATTTAAATACCAAATTTTTCCTGTTTGTTCATTTAAAATGGTACAAAAACATGCATTAAATAGATAAAAGCATAAATGAAAAATATATTTTCATGTTAAATTGAGTTTCTTTGAGTAACAAATGTTTGATGTTCCTGACTAGATAATGACTGAATAATAATTATTCACTTGGATGCCAAAAAATTTAATTCAAATAATTCCGTTCAAATTTCACTAATATATTCTGCTGGGAAAAAAATGTTGCTCAGTGCATACATTTAGAGGTCTTCAATTTACATGAATTTTTCTCAGACACCTGTTTCTTCTTCAAGAGGTGAATTTGACTTGGGACCCCAAGGGACCCCCAGGGACGATAGGGACAGTCAGGTCTCCTGATCCATAGGACCCTATTGAACTCTTAAAGAGACAGAGCTTAGGATGGAAAGATCTCCACACTTGCCCCCTGGGAAACATTTCATCATAGCTGTAAAGAAAGGTTACCTTTTTATTATATTTTAAAATTATCTCCCTCCCCCACATAATCTTTAGGAAAATACAGATGGAAGATACTTAAATTCATCTTTGATTAGACATTTTTTCTAGGATGACAAATCATTAACTTGAGGCAAAAAAATGTTCAGCCTGACATTTCTTGCAGTCATGGATTGATTTTGTACCATGCAAAGCAAATCAGGTCTACGTTTGGCAGTTAGGTGATCATTAAGGAAACTGTGGGTCATGACAGAGAGTTTTCCTATTACCACTTTTTCAAGCTTGAAAAATGCACCATTGCATTTGCAGTATCCACTGCCCAAATTAGCACTCCCAGACTCCTGGGGGAATTAGCCTGGTCACCCCAGATAGGGAAAAATCGATCTTGTCTAAAGAGTGGAGGGTAGACTCACCAGAAATGGAGCGGGTCGCAAGCTTGCGTACATTTCAGCTGGAGATCCCATGTAGTGAGGTTGCCAATCTGCATGGCACTAGATGAGGCAGCAGAGACATTTCCACATGTCCTCCTGTCAACAAAACCTGATTTGAGTGCATTCTCCTGAGCATCTCTGACCACGCGCTGAGGCCAGGTGAGACCACACACTTGCACCCTCAGCAACATGTACTTGTTCTTCCTCCATTTTTACATGGCCTCCTCACCCTCCTTCTGTGGTGGCGCCTGCTTTCTCTAACACTCCCTATCAGCAGTGTTTTGGCCTCCTCACCAGCTTTGCAAGGAACTCCCAAAATATTGCAGACCCAAATAAATGAAGTTGCTTTAAAATGCAGAATGAAAACTGTGCCATCAAAATTAAGCATTCACCAAAATAACATTGTATTTACTCTGTAAATTACAACTCGTTACCTCCTTCATGGTGCATATCAATTGTATTAAGCATGGGATGTGGGTGTATTTGAATATTTTTGCCATGATACGGTAGGGCCTACAAATAAGTGCCTGGTTCTACAAATTCACAGCCCATTTCCACTTTCAGAGTCTTTTCCCACTTTCAGAGTCTTTTCCCACTTTCGAGTCTTTTCCTTTTTTTTTTTTTTAGAAAGCAGGATTTATTGAGAGGACAGAAAAACTCCCACAGTGGGAGGGGACCCAAAGGGGTTGCCCTAGAATCTTTTCTGTTCACAAAGATTACCTCTTTCTCCAGATAGTCTCCATCCGTCATCACCAGCCACACTTCTTTCTTCCATTCTTGCTTCTTCAATTGAGTCCCTTATGCTCCTGTAACCACCTAACTTCTAGTCACTTGATAGAATTCCATACATGATTTTTGTTTGCAAATGAAACCACCTACATCTAAGATCACATCAGTCCGCCCTTTGCCCTCAAATTCCCAATTTTTATGGCAGCAGGACTAAATGAGAACTGGAGGTTCCTCAGAATAGAAGCAATACAGCAACATGACCTTCACCCATCATCCACCCCCAGCCAGGGAAGCTCTTTTCTATTTGCCCTCATTACAGAGATAGCATCTCTCTTCAAAGGCACTTGAACAAAGGTATCATGTCAGTCAGTCAGAGGTCAGGTCACGGGTTATGGGCAGCATAAAAAGGGTACAGGTGTGATTCCTGCTTACAATGAGGGTGCTGCTGCCAATAAGTGACAGAGGCCTGGTAAATGTTTTCCATTTCATTCAGTTCTTCTGAGAGCTAAAAGAAATGTACTTAGAAAGCAAATACAATCATGCTTCTTCCAAATCAACACTTAGAAGTTGCTACCATATCTACAGTTTCTGGGATAAGGACATTAAAGTATGAGATTTTGTAACAGAGTGTCAGAAGTGGTACCTGCATTCCATACATACTTAATAACAGGCTTAGAAATATTATGAGTTCCAAAGTCTAGAAAGAAATGTCTTTATAACCCTTTTCAATACCTAAAAGAAAAGGAAATTCCAAATGTGAAGAAAAATTGTAAATACAAACTAATAAGAAGGCAGCATTTATTGAGCGTTTGTTATGTGCCAGGCACAGTGCTAAAGTACTTCACCTCATGGATAAGGTGAGCACTTTTATACTCCCGCTTTTATAGATGAGGACACCAAAGCTCAGAGTTGCTCCAGCAAGGTCACGTGGTGGAGCTGGGTTTGAACCCAGGCTGCCTGATGCCAAAGCCTGTGTGGCCAACCTTGGAAAGTGGGAGAGAAGAAACTGACCACTTGCTTTCCTGCCTAGAAAAACTAAGTCCTTCCGATCCTTCTGGTCATGGCACCACTGCTGTTGGCACCTGGAAGCCCATCTACAGCTCAGAGAGCACAGCTGAGCTATCCAGGCATCAGCACACACAACCTCCCAACTGCCCAAAAGGTAAAGCCATTTTGCTGGACCTGCCTTGGGACTACCACTCTTTCATGACCCCCTGGGTCCTCCACACCAGTCTCTTACTATTTTGTTTTACTCACCATTTTATATAGTAGGCAAAACCCGACTGGTTCCTTTGCTATCCAGGGCAAGTGTCAGCTATCTAGGGGATCGTTCCCTGTCTCCCAAGTGGCTATGTGCTCCTCCTTCTGAGTTTTTATCTCATGTTAGCATGATTATTTGTGCCCTTGTTTGATGCCTCTCATCAGCAATGTGTTTCTTAGAGGTGGATACTGTGTCATTCATTTTTATATGTTTCTACCAGTTCCACCCTTCTCATTTTTTACTTTTTCAATTTCATTTCACTTTTGGTTCACCTATCAGTGTTCATGCTACTCAGTCAATGAATACTGAGTACCTACTCTGAGCAAGGCACTCTTTTCAGTGCTGGGAAAATAGCAGTGAGGAAAACAACCAAAGTCTTGTTTTCTATCCATGAACTAGTGCATTTCTATTAAGGATAAGATGTTTAGAATACACATATGAGACTGGTTCTGCATGTGAAAAGGTAAAGTGATACCAGTCACAGTGGTTCATGCCTATAATCCCAGCACTTTGGGAGGCTGAGGTGGGAGAACCACTTGAGGCCAGAATTCAAGGTTAGCAGTGAGCTGTGATTGCACCCCTGCATTCCAGCCTTGGAGACAGAGCAAGACCCTGTCTCTATCAAAAAAAGAGTAAGAAAATAAAATGAAAATGTGTATATTTTAAAATACTAAAAGTATGAAATATCAAAATTATTACAATGGCTTCCAAGATTGAGCTTAACTCTCCTCTTCCAATTTGAACTATACATTAAAACAGTATAATAACAAAATGTATGTACTTTCAATGGAACTTTTTTTTTTTTTTTTTAGGGAACCAATCCACTGTACAGAGGCTCCACGAGTACTTTCAAAAATGTAACCTATAAGCACAGGGAAAAACAAAAGGTGGACCTTTCCACAGATGGATAGAACTATTTTATGCATGGAAAAAGTCTGTTTCACTGATATGAAATGTTAATGCACTATTTAATTTTTCTTTCTTTGTTGCTTCAAAATGAGGTTGGTTTAAGATAATAATAGGTCACTTGGAAATCAGTCATTCTCTATGTGAAGGTGAGAGACTATGTTGGCAGGTTCAAAATAATCAAGAAGAGGAATATCCTTAGCAAAAAGGTGACTTTGGGGATCATTTGAGGAATACTAACTCTGTTGCATTAATGCCTCAAAAAATCATCAAAATGATTCATGGGGGCCTGATTTGCATTTGAAAAATGTTTGAAATTAGAATCTCATTTGTTTCAAGAATGCAGCTACCTGAGGTCTTTGTCTCAGCAAAGTCACAAAGCCCATATGCTCACACTGTATATCCACACTCGTCAATTAATTTTAAACTTGTAGTAAATCTGCCCTTTCCTAGAGAAGGGTTTTTGAAAACTATGAGAAATGAGATTCTGATTTTACTTCAACCAAAAGGATGCAATCTTCCAAAAATATCCCAAACATAAGATTGAAAATTGTGTTAATAGTTTCTGTGAATTTGTATGCACCTAAAAGTACACAAACAAGTATTTTATTTGTTTTACAGGTGAGGAAGAAGTAATTTATAAATTAAAATGTCACTTGTAGAGAATAAAGATAACTTTATCACTTAACCTATTTTAAAATTTCCTGAAAAATAATTTACACTCTGTTTTCTTCTTGACTCTGAGTTTTTAAACTATTATTTCTTCCCTATTTCTCAATCCCTTTTATTCAGTTTCACAGTCTTCTAAGCACTGTAACTGTCATACAAAAGTTTTCATTTCTTTTTAAGTTACTTTTCATGATTAGATAGTTTCTTCCAAGAAAGCTCCAGTGCTATAAAAGGACATGGGTTATACAGAATAAAATTTTAAATGGCTTTAAATCAAACACATCAGGAGTACACAAGTCCCTTGTGAATTATAGGTTTTTTAAAATCTATATTCTTTTCCTGTCTGCATAACCCAACTTGCACATTTCAACTGCATGTGGTGGATATGCATCATATATTTACTTTAAGAGGCAAGGGTCTACTCACAAAGCACCTGTGCAAAAGTAAGGGTCCAGCAGTTGCTGGGAGAGAAGGGCTCTGTAGAATGTTATTTCTTATGGCTACCACTCCTTTACAAAGCACTTTCATCTCATTTGAGCCTCATAAAGAAACCAAGCCTCAGAAAGTGAGTAGAACTGCGTTCACAGTCTAGATCTTCTAACTCCAAGCTATTTCCTCTTTCCACTGCAGGAAACTGTCTCTTTTGTCAGCAAAATAACAGAAAGATTGTGTTAAGTGATAGCTATCATTTGTTTTTGAAAATGTACTGAGACTAAACACATAGCATTTTAAGTACTGGAATACAGATGAGGTATTGTACTTTTGTGCAATGTTTATTACCTTTGATTAAATCGTAATGAGAAACCTTTAACTAGGTGAATAGTTCATTGTGTAGAGGAGGTTTCATGACTGCCCATTGAATTGTTGGCACAATCTATAAGTTTCTTCAATTCTTCAAGATAGATCTGTATACATTTGATCACTAGGAGACTTTTTTGTTCTGTTTTTTGCTGGTTTCTAAATAACTCAGGTAAATCAGACATTTAGGGAGTATATAGCTATATGAAAAGAATTACTCAACAATCACCTTAAAAATTCAAAGGGCTGACATACCCCCAATGTTTTTGCCTGATACCTGGAACTTGGGGAAAATGTGCAGTAACATACAGGTTGCAATACTGATACTACAACAGTAGCATCCTCCTCTACATGGATTCACTGTGGTATTTTTGTGTTCTTACTGGAATGGGATTTTAGAAAGTAGAAGTTAGCTTTGTGTGTGTTTTAGGAAAGGTAGAGAAGAATCTGCTCTTTCTCTGAATACTGTTTTGACCCAAGGCAGGACCTTGAAAAGGTCAAAACATTAACAGTAGTACTTCTGTTCACTGAAGAGTTATGTTACATGAAGATAAAACGGTTTTTTTGTAAGTTGTGTTATTGTATTTTGTGTTGATATAAATAAACATGGTAATTTAAACAATGAACCTTAGATGGATGATAATTTCTTTTATTTACTTGATACAAAACCCTCTTCTTGGGTTTCTGGATCTCTATGTGACCTGCTCTGACTGCCTTGCTGTTCTCAGTCTGGGGCTAAGGAGAAGAGCAGGAAGAGGCAGCCACATAAGGCAGGAGGCAACAGAGAATGGGATGTAATTTGCTGCCTGGTTATGATACTTATATCCTGAGGATTTTAAAAACAGACCTAAATGTATCACCTCTACTCTCCACCTCCACCCCACAAGTTCATGCATTGAAATCTTAATCCCCTGTATCTTAGAATGTGATGGTGTGATTGCAGATAGGGTCTTTAAAGAGGTAATTAAGTTAAAATAAGGTCATGGGGTTGGGCCCTAGTCCAATATGACTGATGTCCTTATGAAAAGAGGAGATTAGGATGCAGACATAGAAAAGACCATGTGAATTAAGTGAAATGGCCCATGGAACACATAGCTGCTCTCTTATGCCACCAATAAGAGTCGAGAGACAAGGAACTAGGAAGAAAGAAGTTTATTTCTGAATTTGGAATTCAGGGAGACAAGTCAGTATAGATACCAAGACCAACTCAACTCCTTGGATTTTATAGTCTGTATTTATAAGCATAAGTATTGAGTTTTGCTCTTGATTACCATCAAGCTGCATGACTTAAAAAGCATTCCATAGGATTCCAGTTATAGATGTGTTTCAACAATTATAACATTCATTACCTACATATTCTTGGAACCCATTTCCAGGAACCTATAATTTTTGTTTATCAGTAACTTTAAGCAAAGGAATTAGTAAAGCTTACTATAAAGTAAAACATTATTCACTACGATACATTATTATTCAATGGATACAACGAAACAAAAGAGTGTACTGGTTATGGTTATAAAATTAATATAATTATGTTTCTTTCTTTTTTTTTTTTTGAGTTGAAGTCTCACTCTGTCACCCAGACTGGAGTGCAGTGGCCGCTCCTGGCCACCGCAGCCTCGACCTGCTGGGCTCCGGCAATCCTTCCGCCTCAGCCTTCGGAGTAGCTGGAACTACAGGTGCACGCTACCACGCCCGGCTCATTTTTTGATTTATTGTAGAGATGAGGTCTCGCTGCCCAGGCGGGTCTTGAACCCGTGGGCTCAGGCAATCCACTCACCTCAGCCTCCCAAAGGCGCGGGATTACAGGCTGAGCTACTGAGCCCGGCTTAATTATGTTTCTAACTTTAACTATTGATCATAGAAATGAATAACAATCTATTTTACTAACTATATGAATACGGCCATGGGGTCAGTGACTCATTCTGTACCAGGAAGGGTCAACACAGTCTTATAATTCTAAGGAATGTGGGTGCGTGCAGGGCAGTAGCCCTAAGCAACCAAACATTATAACAATCATGAATTAGTAGTAGTAGGTCTCTTCATCAACAGGGAGAAGATGGACATCTAAAAGCAAAGGTGAAATGCCTCAAAGAAACCAACCCTGTTGACAGCTTGAAGTTGGACTGTGAGAAAATAAATTTCTGTTATTGAAGCCCTCCAGGCTGTGGTGCTCTGCTATGGCCACCTGAGTACATTTGTACAGCTAGGTAGTGTTATTTTACTGGGCATCTATTTGGTAGATTCTATGGTGCCAAGCTCATTTTCTAAATTAGAAAAAATTAAACACAGAGATACCAAATGCTCACAAAAGGAGTCATCTTAGCCTTTTTCTTAAAAAAGCCCTTTCCTTATAAAAGGATAGACTGAAACACATGGTTTCTTGTAGACCTAAGGCCAAGAGTCTGGAAATCTGGAAATTGTTCCCATGTTGAATAGTACTGAGAAAGTCCCTCTTCTTGCTTTTTCCATCCATAAGATGGTGGCAATGCCTATGTCTTCCAGCAGCTGTAACAATTCCTGACACATAGTAGGGACTCAATAAGTTCATTCAGCAGAGATTTATTGAGTGCCTGGTATATGTCAGACACTGTTCTTATAATTATGCATACAGTGAACAATGGGCAAAGCAAGCACTCTCCATGCTTCCTAATGGGGAGAATAACAAGCGAATATACAGTATCAGGGTTCTGGACACAGTTTATGCACAGATCCACTTGACTCCACCTGCCTACCAGGCCTATGCTAAGAGTTACCCAACACCATCATACACAGTAGCCTTGGTATTAAAGTTCCAGCTTTACCACCTCACTCCTCACAGGTTGAGGAGCTGCAGCAATTCCTGTGCGCATGCCAGAGTGGCTTCCCCAGGGGACCACGTAGCACAACAAAGAAGTACAGGGAAGCTAACACCCTAAAGGATGAATGTAGATCCATGAGAGACAGAGATCAGAAGGCAACAGCAGATGAATTGGAACGGAGTCACCAGCGATGTCTTCTACATAAACAGAGGCCAGCTTCTCACCTTGTATTTGTTTTTTCCCTGAGATAGCACCTCCCAATAAAGCATCAGCACATAACTTTTCTTCAGGTTCTTGTTTTACACAGAGCCTGAACTAAGACTGTCCCCAGTCCTAAGAGTTATGCAGAACACAAAGCAGGAAAAAAACTATATGATGTCCTGTGAGTTGTACCCTTAGGTAGAGGTATAACTTCTGAGCAGAGACCTGGAAGGGAGGAAGCAAGCGCAAAGACCCCAAGAAGACAATATTGTCATATTTAACAAAGAGGGAGAAGGTCAACTGGGGCGGGGGAGGAATAAATATGTTAGAAATTACATTGGATGTTTCCATGGGCCATCAAAGTAAAAATGCACTTTTGTGGACATGGTTTTTAAGTTTCTGTGAAGGAAAGCTTCGCAATTCCCAGCATCATTGCTCAGTGATTGCACTCACAGGAGTACAATTCGAATTAACTGCTAAGTAGGCTGCTAGGAAACACCTCAGTGTTTTTATTTAGACATAATACTTGCCACATAAGGTGGCCTGACTCCTTTTTACTCTTGCACTAAGTAATTGATTATCAAAGGTTATGTGACAACCTCAAAAAATACTAACACATAAATATTTACAGTCTTTTCTCCCTCCTCCTCCTCCTCCTCCTCCTCTTCTTCTTCTTCTTCTTCTTTTTCATTCTGTCATGCAGGTTGAAGTGCAGTGGCACAATCACAGCTCACCACAGCCTTGACCTGCTGGGCTCAGGCAATCCTTCCACCTCAGCCTTCCAAGTAGCTAGAACTAAAGGTGCACACCACCACACCCAGCTAATTTTTTTATTTATTGTAGAGACAAGGTCTCGCCATGTTGCACAGGCTGGTCTTGAGCCTGCAGGCTCAGGCAGTCCTCTTGCCTCAGCCTCCCAAAATGCTGGGATCACAGGCATGAGCCACCATGCCCAGCCTTGCTTTTACTTCTAGAAAAGAAAATGTTATGGTTTTGCAGGAACGGGGGGACAGGGAGTTTTTTTTTGGTAATGACAATTCTCAGGTGCTTTTTTATTTTGAAGGATCTGGGTAATAAAAAAATAGAAAGATTTAAAGATGAATGCAATGTTAGCTGATACGAACAGTAAAGGACTGAACCAATAACGAAAGGGGAAAAAAACAAAGAGCTTACCTGATTGGGCATGGAGAAGAGTTTGAAAAGTTTCAGAAGAGGAAGGAAAAAGTCTTTGGGGCAGCAGCTACATATAGATGATATCAAGAATGAAATATATGGGGATGAGGTAATTGGCTGTTCATTTTATTTTTTATTTATTTATTTTTTTGAGTTGGAGTCTCACTCGGTCGCCCAGACTGGAGTGCAGTGGCCGCTCCCGGTCACCGCAGCCTCGACCTGCTGGGCTCCGGCGATCCTTCCGCCACAGCCTTCCTGGAACTACAGGCGCGCGATACCAAGCCCGGCTGATTTTTTGATTTATTGTAGAGATGAGGTCTTGCCAAGTTGCCCAGGCGAGTCTCGAACCGCGGGCTCAGGCAATCCACTCACCTCAGCCTCCCAAAGGCGCGGGATTACAGGCTGAGCCACCGAGCCCGGCTGGTTGTTCATTTTAAATGTACTCATCCTTTTGAGATTGTTGTTTCCCTGACTACAACAGGGTCTAGCTTACAAGACAAGGGCAAAAAAGGCTCAGCTCTATGGGGTTTCAGTTATGACAGTCCATGTGATAGACTGAATCCAGTCCAGTTTCTCCTTTAAGACCCTTCAACACCAAAAGCAATTGCGTCCTGAAATAACCTTGTGAATCACTCCAAATAACACATGCCGGATCCCAAATCTTTCCAAAACAGCCCAGAGTTCTCTGATTTGTTTTCTTTCCTCTACCTCAAGACCCATTCCTTCTGGTATTCCTTGATGAGGCATCATACTAGAGAAGAAATTCTACCAATAATATTCTTTTCTTTTTCTTTTTTTTTTTTTTTTTTGAGTTGGAGTCTCACTCGGTCGCCCAGACTGGAGTGCAGAGGCCGCTCCCGGAGATCCTTCCACCTGCTGGGCTCCGGCGATCCTTCCACCTCAGCCTTCCAAGTAGCCGGAATTACAGGCATGCGCTACCACGTCCAGCTGATTTTTGATTTATTGTAGAGATGAGGTCTCACTGCCCAGGCGGGTCTCGAACCCGCGGACTCAGGCAATCCACTCACCTCAGCCTCCCAAGGGTACGGGATTACAGGCTGAGCCATGGAGCCTGGCTCCAATAATATTCTTTAACTACAAGAGGAAGTTGACTCTTAAAAAATATATTTATTTAAATGTTGATGACTAGCCGGGCTCGGTGGCTCAGCCTGTAATCCCAGCACTTTGGGAGGCCGAGGTGAGTAGATTGCCTGAACCCGCGGGTTCGAGACCAGCCTGAGCAACTTGGTAATACCTCATCTTTACAATAAATCAAAAAGTTAGTCGGGCGTGGTAGCGCGCGCCTGTAGTTTCAGCTACTTGGAAGGCTGAGGCAGAAGGATCGCCCGAGCCCAGCAGGTCGAGGATGTGGTGGCCGGGAGCGGCAACTGCACTCCAGTCTGGGCGACCAAGTGAGACTCCAACTCAAAGATAAATAAATAAATAAATGCTGATGACTAATAAAGATTTTGTATTTTTCTCATTTTATGGAAATCAAAATTTTAAAAATATTCTTATTCACTGAGAACAAAAGAATAATTGAATAAAATGGAATAAGTAGCCCGGCTCGGTGGCTCAGCCTGTAATCCCGCGCCTTTGGGAGGCTGAGGTGAGTGGATTGCCTGAGCCCACGGGTTCGAGACCCGCCTGGGCAGCGAGATCTCATCTCTACAATAAATCAAAAAATCAGCCGGGCGTGGTAGCACATGCCTATAATTCCGGCTATTTGGAAGGCTGAGGTGGAAGGATCGCCAGACCCCAGCAGGCGAGGCTGCAGTGGCCGATAGCGGCCACTGCACTCCAGTCTGAGTGACAGAGT
The DNA here is from genome assembly GCF_000164805.1 of Carlito syrichta. Taxonomy (NCBI): domain Eukaryota; kingdom Metazoa; phylum Chordata; class Mammalia; order Primates; family Tarsiidae; genus Carlito; species Carlito syrichta. The sequence goes on along the minus strand of NW_007248098.1, from coordinate 277,986 downwards.
GAGACTCCAACTCAAAAAAAACAGAAACAAAAACAAAATAAAATAAAATGGAATAAGTAGAAATTCTCCCTTTTGTTAAATTTTATTATACTGCAACAGACTCAGGTCAACACAGTTAAAAGCAAGAAAACATAACCATTAGCAGCTTCTCAGTAATTCTTTCAATAAGTCAGTTGGGCTGGGATGTTGTGATACTTGAAATTCCATATGAGGTCTCTGCATTGGGAGAATGAGCAGTAGTTGAATCATGCCACAATTTGGAATAAAACATTAATTCCCTTGGTCTGTGTTGTACAGGAGGTTAAATGTTGCACCTCTGTGTTTTGGAGACATCCAAATGTGAATTACTCTAGACCAAGCAGATGGCGAAGAACTTGATCTTCTATTCATTCCCACTTTTGCACCACCAGCAAGGAGTGAGCAGAATGGCAACCCAGAAGTTTTCCATCTCATAAGCTTCCCTGGAGTTAGGCCCTGGGGAAGATTTGGGAAGTCAAATCACACACACACACACACACACACACACACACACACACACACACACACACACACTCTTTGGTGTCATTGACAAATGCAAGACTAAAAATTCCACAGAGAATCTAGTTCAGTTTGAAATTTTAATCTGACCTTTGCAATTTCCTGTTATGTATTTTATGAAAGAACATACGGCTCAAATAGTATTTACTTTTACAGCCTAAAATGTATTTACAATTTTAGTCTTGCATACCTGTAGTCAATCCTGTTCTGGGTCAAATATCTGAGATACTGGATCATAAAACTCTGTTGTTTGTCAATAACTGATGAAAAGTCAACGTGTTTATTTTTTTATCCAGTTGGCTTTTCTATACCTAACATAGATTGTATGTGTGTGAATACATACTCACACATATATATTTCCTTCTTAATAAGTATATCTTACTAGCACTAAATAACTTACTAGTCTAATTTGTCTAAAACTTGAGACACATTAAATTTAATAAAGTTTAATTAACCAAAGAATGATCCGTGAATTGGGAAACCCCCTGAGCCAGAAGTTCGGAGAGACTCCAGCACTGCTGCATGGTTGGAGGGGATTTATGGGCAGGAAAAGGAAAGTAGTAATAGAAAAATAGAAGTGAAGGACAGAAACAGCCAGATTGGTTATAGCTCGGCATTTGCCTTATTTGGACATGGTTTGAACAACTGGCTGAGTGATTAAAATATGGCTTCTATGATTGACTGAGACTCTGCTACTCATGATATTGTGGTGATATCAAGAATGAGATATATGGGGCGGGGGTGAATGACTGCTCATTTTAAATGTGCTCATCCTTTTGAGATGGTTGTTTCCTTGACTACAATAGGGTCTAGTTTCAAGACAAGAGCAAGAAAGGCCCAGTTCTATGGGGGTTACAATCTGTTTACACATCCAGTTAGAAGACAGATCACTATGTACAGAGACACCATTAAGCTGAACTTACAGGGAGGCAGCTTTAGGCTAAACTTAACATAGATAATACCTACTGTTCTAAGTACTTTATATATGTGAACCCATTCAGAACTCACAACCACCTTATGGGGTGGTATTATTTTTATCTTCTATTTGACAAACGAGGAAACTGAGGCACAGAGATGTTAATTAACTTCCCCAGGTCACACCTAACAAGTTTTAAAATGTCAAAGATAAAGCTGACACTAGCTGGAGTGGTAAGGACAGATTTTAATTAGTGATAAACTACTACAATAGGTAAAAGATTTCGGCCTGAACTGAGCTCAACTTCAATTTGTACAGAGGTGACTAGGCATTTTAAAGGGAGAAGCCGCTTAGGAGAGTAGGAAAAGGGAAAAATTACAAAAAGTTGGAGGGAGTTGGTCCATGTGAAATCCATTTGGGTTTGTTCTCTGGCACTTGGGGAAGTTAGACCCCTACCCTTCCACAGGGGCTGGGAGAGAGGGGTCCTATCTTCAGGTTTGTCTGGAACAAATAGTAAATCATTTGGGCATCCTTGAACTTTGTCAGGCAGGCACTTTAAGACAGGCTGGGGTGATCCTAAGGATGCCACCTTGAGTTTTTAAACACTATGTCAGTGTTTTGTTTGAGTCTTTATAGGCTAACATTGGAGCCTAGTTGGAAAGAGAGCTCAGAGGAGCCTGGTGAGAGTCAAGTCAAGGAGAAAAGCATGCTGGAAAGCATGCTCCTAACCACTATGCTATACTGTCTTTTAAATACCAGTTAAAGACATAATCATGGCCGGGCTCGGTGGCTCAGCCTGTAATCCCAGCACTTTGGGAGGCCAAGGCAAGAGGATTGTCTGAGCCCGCGGGTTCGAGACCCACCTGGGCAACTTGGCGAGACCTCATCTCTACAATAAATAAAACATTAGCCAGGCATGGTAGCATGTGCCTGTAGTTCCAGCTACTTGGAAGACTGAGGCAGAAGGTTCGCCGGAGCCCAGTGGTCAAGGTTGCGGTGGCTGGGAGCATGCCACTGCCCTCCAGCCTGGGTGACAGAGTGAGACTCCAACTTAAAAAAATTTAAAAAATAAAATTGAAGATGTTTACCATTTACTAATTTCTTTTAAGAGATCTTCTTAGGCTACGTTGTATAAAGTGCTCTGAATTCAAGTTGTAATTACCTTTATGAAATGTCTTATCAACATACACGCACATTTTAATGCTACCAATGAGTTTAACAGTTATTTCATAATTTTCTCTTTGGTTATTAACTATTTTGCTTCATATTTTTAAAATCAAAATTTTATTTCTTTTTTATTGATTCATCTCCTTCTGTAATAAATAACTATATTTCATTGTACTGCATTCTCTACAGAACACTACTAAATAGGATAATGAAAATTTAAATTTAAGTAGACTGTTAAATATATTTTTCTTAGTTTTAGTAAATTAAATATCCGTTTCATTGATTTCAAGAAGTATGTCATATTTTGGAACTTTCTTTACAAGAAGATGGAACCAGAGAGAAAATATGTAAATAAAAGAAGATTGAAAACACTAAGCTTAATAAAAGATATGAACTTGTCATAGAGGCAAAAAAGAAAATATACAATGCTTTTCTCTGAGGCTTTCTCGGTCTTAGCCAAATAATGTTCAGTCATGGTTTGATTTAATCAAATATAATATTCATTTTAAGAGATAACCAACACATGCTTTAATAAAATTTTATGATTCATTCAAAAACCAAAAATGGTTCCAGTTCCATATGGACACAAGAAAGTGCCCACTATAATTTTTATTCTATAGTTGTAGAATGACTTTCTCAACCCACAAAGTTATCACTTAATATCTTGGGCTTAGAATTAGTCAGTAACAGGTTGTGAACATTTAATTGTCTTAACTTTACATAGTGAGAAGTTCACAGGGAAAAGATAGTCATTGAGGAGTACTCCTGATTTCAGCTTGGTTCTATGTTACATCATTATTGCATGTAACCCAACCTATCCCCTAGGGTTGTTGTAAGAATTAAATGAAATAATATATTAAAGCACTTGACATAATATGTTCAATACATGGTACCTGTATTCATTTGCTGAGCGCCTCCAATAATCACCCTTTTGGAAAAAAGAGTATCTGAGGTTGGGAGTATGACTGGAAAACTGGGGGAAGAGAAAGATACCACAGAAGACAATTTCAAAGAAGAATCACTAAATGCATAAAAGACAATAACACAGAATACTCTCTGGTCAGGCGCTATGGCTCATGCCTGTAATCCAAACCCTTTGGGAGACCAAGGTGGAAGGATTGCCTGAGCCCAGGAAGTTGAGGCTTTGGTGAGCTGTAATTGTGCCACTGCACTCCAGCCTGGGGGAAAGAGTGAGACCATATCAAAAAGAGAGAGAGAGAGAAAGAGAGGAAGAGAGGGAAGAGAGGGAGGAAGGGAGGGAGAAGGGAGGGAGGGAGGGAGGGAGGAAGGGAAGGAGGGAGGGAGGGAAGGAGGGAGGAAGGAAGGAAGGAGCTCTTTAATATCACAAGTTGGATAACTCAGAACAAGGGTCATAGTGCAAGAGGAGAATGCTGGTTCCGCATAAACGTGGTGACAGCTTCTTAAACTGGATCTTAAAAGTACTATATATAAAATTCTAATGTGAGGCCCCTTTGAGACAAGTAGAACACAGAAAGGGGCCATTTCCTAGAGGCAAAAGAAAAATGGGCTGTGTTGGTTCAGAAGCCAGAACCTCATGCTTTGGACTGGAGGTGACCGGCCTGTCAGTGCTGCAGGTTGAGCAGAAGCCAGGAGACAGGCAACAACAGGCAAGGAACACAGTGAGTGACTGGAATCTTGACAGGGTAGGTGTGTCGAGTGGAGCAGCGTTCTGGGTCTGGGCATGGCGCTGTGGAGGTGGCTAAGAAAGCACTGACAAGTTGCCATGGGAGCATGTGAGGCACCACCAGAGGACTCCCAGATACTAGAAGTGTGTGTGTATAAGTTCCAGAAGGAGCCCCCCAAGTCTTCTAGGTACCACAGTAAGGGATGTAGTCCACAAAATTCAAGTCTGAATATTAAAAAGACTTATCATACCCACTGAGCGTTGACACTTGGAGAGGTTTGAGATTCAAAGGACAGACATATTTGTTATGAAGGTAGACAAAAGAAAACCAATCTAAAGCAACATTTCTCAAATTAAAATCTGTAGACCTTTAGAGGTCATTGCTCAATTCTAAGAGTAATTTCACATTCAACTGTATCTTATTCAGTTATTTCCCTAGCCAATCCACCCTGAGAGACAGGCCACAAAACAAATCACAGGTTTTTCTGAGAAATTGAATGGCAGTGGGAAAATTGGGGGGAAGGAATAGAGGAATGGTGTAGGTCATGAGGACCTACTGGCAAAAATAAGGATACTGATAGAAATAAAGCCCAACTATTTATGATAAATAACAAGCACAATTCCAGATTTTGTTTTTTAAGAAACTCAAGCAAACAAGCCAGGACCAGTTTAGATTTGGGTTTAGCCTTTCTTAAAAATAATTGCTCTTACTAACAAACAAGAATTTACCTGAACAGAATGCACAAGTAAAAACATAGAAAGATTTAGTAAAAAAAGATGCATAGGGTTTTCTCTAGCTCACACAGGTGACTCACACAATCCCCTCAGGGAATACAATTACAGGCAAAAGGACCAGGAAAAATTCCAGAAGGAGGAGTATTTTACCACACTAAGTGGATAAAATGGTTTAGAAAGTACTGCCATGCCCAGCTGTGTGATTTGTTTTAAGCACAGTATACCTTTATCTAACCCATAGAGTGGAAGTGTGACACCCCCAGATTTGGAAATTAAATTACTCTGAAAGCAAAATTACTCAGAAGGTGAAAAGTAAACCAAATAGAAGTCATTAACCCTTTACAGAAATAGATTTGAAATTCTACAAACAGAATTAAGACAACTAGAATAGGATTGGAATGTGATTTCTGCAAAAAGTCCCAAGATGATGACATTTTCTACTGTAGAATCAGAGAAAAAACAATGTTCATGGAAGGCAAATGGTCTTCATGAAGCCTAAGAAAGGAAAGATAAAGATGGGCCCTGGACTAAATGGAATTTATTCCAGAAATTCTGGGTAATTCACCATATTAACAAACTGAAAAGAAAAATCATATACATGATTATCTCATAGATGCAGAAATATCTGAAAAAGTTGAACATCCATTCCTGATACAGCCTTTCATCAAACTAGAAATAGCTTAAATATCTTAAGCTGATAAAGGATATCTACCAAAAATTCTAGAATTAACGTAATGGTGAAAGACTAGAGGCTTTCTCTTTAAGATCAAGAACAAGGTAATAGCCAGGAAACTCATCTCACCACAAGGGATGCACACAGACTCAAAGTTAGAAGATGAAAAATGAATTTCCAAGTGAATGGATCACAAAAGAAAGCAGGAGTCGTGATCTTAGTATCAAAAAAAAACAACATTTAAGCAATAAAAATTTTAAAAATACACAGAAAGACACTACATAATGATAAAAGGTTCAATCTATCAACAAGAAATATCTAGCCTAAATATATATACACTCAACAGAGGAGCACCAGTGTTTATAAAGAAATTACTAAATAAACTAAAAAAAGATATCGATTCCAACACTATTATAGCTGGGGGCTTAAATACCCCCACTAACAACCCTAGATAGATCATCAAGGCAAAAAATCAAAAAAGAGATTCGGAACTTCAACTTGACTTTTGATCAAATGGACTTAATAGTTACCTACAGAACACTCCACACAACAACCACAGAATATACATTATACTCATCACCACATGAGACGTACTCCAAGATTGGTCACATCTCGGCCAAACATCAAGCATAAACAAATTTCATAAGATCAAAATACTGTCATGCACCTTCTCAGAACACAGTGAAATAAAAATAAACATCAACACCAACAAAATTCCCCCCAAAACCCACAGAGACATGGACACTAAACAGCATGATGCTGAATGACTCCTGGGTCAACACAGAAAATCAAAACAGAAATTAAAAGCGTCCTGGAAACAAATGAAAAAGGAAGAAACATCTTACCAAAACCTATGAGGTGCCATGAGAACAGCTCTAATAGGGGAATTTATATCTCTATGAACACACATCAAGAAAATGGAAAGATCACAAGTTAACAGCCTAACAAATCACCTAAGGGAGCTGGAAAGACAAGACCACCAAAACCCTAACTTTAGCAGAAGAATTCAGCTCACCAAAGTAAAAGCCCAAATATGAGACATGAAAAACAAAAATATAGAAAAAAAAATCAACAAAACAAAAAGCTGGTTCTTTGAAAGGATAAACAAGATTGATGGGCCCCTAGCCAGAATATCCAAGAAAAAGAGAAAAAAACCAAATAAACACAGTCAGAAACACAAAAGATCAAATCACAACAGACCCTGAAGAAATACAAAAGATTGCTATGCACATTTGTATGGAAACAAACTTGATAACATAAAGGAAATGGAGGACTCTCTGACATCACGTAGTCTCCCAAGGTTGAAACAAGAAGACATTGAAACACAAATAGACCAATAACAACCCAGAAAATTGACTCCATCATAAGAAAAGTACCTACAAAAAAAAAAAACAACCCTGGACCAGGCAGCTTTCCAGCAGAATTCTACAAAATGTACAAGGAGGAGCTGATACCAATCCTATTGAAAGTATTCCAGGCAATGGAGAAAGACAGAACTCTCCCCAAATCATTTTACGAAGCTAGCATCACACTAGAAAATGATTATTAAATGTAAACAAATATTAGTTCACTCCCCACCCTTTCCTCTTAAGTTCCAGAAAAGTTAAAGAGCCTGCAGATGGTCACTGGAGATGCAACACCCGGGAAGACCCTTCAGTCTTCAGTCTAGGAACCCCAAAGTGGGGTTCCTAGAGTCAGGCAGCAATCTTTTCCCAGGACTGCCACACATGTCTGCTGTGGCTTCCTAGGTCTTGCTCCCTTTGTAAATTGCAACACAGTCAACTGGAAATTTTATTCTAAAAACCAGCCTCCTCTCCCCTGAGAGTTGTATTGTTGATTTCCTTTTCTTTCACACCCCAAGCATCATCTCCTGTCCTTTTCTATACAGAACCCAGCGTGGGTTCTGAACACAGACTCAGTTCTTCTCCATGGCAGTTGCCCATTAGAATCAATCGCTTTGGAAGCTTTAAAGATATATATATTTAAGTCCGGGTCCCACCCCAGACCACCTGATTCAGAATCTCTGGGACTGAGGGCCTGAGTATTAGTAAATTTTAAAACTTTGCAGGTGACTCTGACTACAGCTAGAACTACGCACTACTGGGCCAGCATTGTTCCAGAAATATATGCAGTGAACATTCTCTCGGGAGGGTTGACTTCTTTCTTTTACAGATATGTGCCCCTTTCCTTGCTTCTTGTGCATATCCCCAACAAGGTTATAAACAGAATGCAGAAGGGAAGGTATGAGCCTGCAGAAATTAGATTCAGCTCACTGACAGGGACAGAAAGACATCCTGTGCAGACCTAATCAAGACAGAAGCTCAATGGAAACTTCTGAGTATGTAGAACTTTCTTTCTGGCTAAGAACCACACACTGGGAAAGCCATTAATTGAATTAAATTGATATAAATTGTGGCTTAGACTAAGGTGAAAAGCCAGTTCATTAATTCACTACTAAAATTGGCCCCTAGCCCAGTGAATTTTCATTTATTTTCACCTCTTAGTATTCCAGCCACTGTGGGTGTTATTAGTTAAAATAACATGGTGCTGCTACATTGCAACATAAAACGGTATTTTTAACACGTCCAGAAGTGTTTAATAAATGGCTGGGAGATAGCTGCTAAATATACATATTAAATAGGTTAGAAAACTTCTATCTAAATAAACCAATATTCTCTTTAATCCACAGTACAGTTGCCTCTTAATGAGATAGCTTATTACATGTAATGGGTAGCTCAGGGTAGGGTTTTAACCTCTTGCAATGTCCTTATCAGTATATACTGACCGTAATAATACATACTTTATTATGGACAGTGTTATCTAATAATCAGTTACATTTCATGAGCTCTCACTATTTGCAAGGTTATGAGTGCATGTATTATGTTATGGGGTGGATGTTCTATTACCTCTTTTTTTTTTTGAGTTGGAGTCTCTATTGCCCAGGCTGGAGTGCAGTGGCACACTCACGGCTACCCCAGCATCAATTTGCTGGGCTCAGGCGATCCTTCCGCCTCAGCCTTCCAAGTAGCCAGAACTACAAGCGTGTGCTACCATGTCCAGCTAATTTTTGATTTATTGTAGAGATGAGGTCTCACCAAGTTGCTCAGGCTGTTCTTGAATCTGTGGGCTCAGGCAATCCCCTCACCTCAGCCTCCCAAAGTGCTGGGATTACAGGCTTGAGCCACTGCGCCCAGCCTACCCCATTTTATTGAAAAGAAACCGAGGCTGGGCAAAGTGCAATGACTCGGTATAGGTCACAGAGCAGATTTCTTGTCAGTCAGTCTGACCTCTTAATCACTGCACTGTGAGCACGATATATGCAGAGTCTGGCACACACCAACCACTCTGTAAATGGCCGATATTAAGAAGAAATGAAGACAATGTCATATGACTTTTCTCTCCACCTAGCAAGAAACCAAATGAATACTTTTTATTTACCTGTAAGATATTTTTAATTTGCTTTAGTTATAATTAAGAATTTTTAAAACTACCTTTGGTGAGTATTTACTATGTTTCAGTCACTGTTCTAAGCATTTTTCTGGTATTAACTCATTTGCTCTCTACAGCAAGCAAATGAGATAGGCACTATTATTGTTGTTCCTGTTTTACAGATGAGGCAACTAAGGCTCATGGAGGTTGAGCAACTTGCCCAAGTCACACAACTAGTGAGTGACAAAACCAGGATCTAAAACTGGCAGTCTGGCCCCAGAGCCCTTCCTGCCTTCCACCATTTGTCCATCTGTGGTCATGATGCCGAGTCCAGTGAGATGCCACCACCACCACCAACAGCCTTTTCCTTGCCAATACCTTCAACTTTGCATGTAACATTCTGATTAGGTAATATCAATTTGGATGAAGCCTAACATCCACCCCCTCCCTGCTTATTGAACATTGTGCTACTGAACATTGTTGAGAAAACACATGAACCACTATAAATTCATTAGTCCTGAACTGCATTGGGTCTCTGATGATTCCCAGATTTCCAGCTACCTCTCCCCAGCAGCTCGCTCTGCTGTTCCATGTTGAAACCAGCCTCACCAACCTTCCCAACTCCAACTCTCCCTCGTTCTCATCAGAGGAACTCCCCTGCTATTTCCTGAGAAACTAGAAGATAGCAGATGAGTGAACTCCCAACTCTACCTGCAGCTTACAGACTTACCTCTGTCTACACTATTATTTCCTTCATTCCAGCTATATGAGAGGCACTGCCCTTCCTTTCTAAACGGAACCTTGTAATTTTGTTCTGGAAACATCTGCCTTCTCAAGGACCTTACTCTATGAATTTTCCAAGAGTAAGTATATTTGACTTCTGCCTCCCTACTAGATTCTTCCCATCAGCATTCAGAAATGCTCAAACCTCTCATCTAAAGACGACATAATAATAATGACAGTAACAACGTTCTGTTCCCAGCCTGTTTATGACTTTGATGCCTGTCTCCTGACCATTCTCCCTCATTCCCAATCATTCATCCACAGCCTATGTGGCCATTTCTCCTTCTCCCTACAACTAAAAACTACTGGAATGAGTTGTCTGCCCTTGTCTTTGATCCTAGTCATCATCCTCAAACCACGAATTTGTCTGCTATCCCCAACCACTGAGAGCACTCTCCTCAACTCCCTCTCTGTATAAGTGAGATCATACGGTATTTTTCTTTCTACAGTTTTCCACTCTGTCCTGTGCTTTGGGAAGCTGACCTCTGTGGGCTTCCTTCCCCATGCAATCACCAGCTGGGTTCTGTCAATGGGAAGAGACTCGAGAGCAGGATAAGACAAGGTATTTATTCTCTTAGATTTCTCCCTGCTAGGCTTCTGTTGGTAGCAGTTGCTCTTCTCCTGTTCTATCAGATGTCTCTCCTGTTCCAAGGGTACAGCTCTCTTCTTTCTCCTCAAGCTCATAACTTACCTTCTTGTCCAAAAATTTGATGCATATTTCTGTCCTTAAATCTTTTGACCTCTTCAGAGCATACAAAGCTGTAGATTGTTCTCTTCCTGAAATATTCTTCTGTAGCTTCCAGAACACCACTTTCTATCTCCACTCCCCTACTTGTCTAACTCCATCTCAAAGGACTTCTCCACCTGGCTCTTATGTGTTGTTTTTTCCTGTGGTTCTTTCCAGGTGTCTCCTCTTCTTTCTCAACCTGTACTTCCTCTCATGGTTTCAATATTATCAACCACAGATAGCCACCAAATTTATGTTCCCAGCATGTTTCTAACTTTGATATCCATGTATGCAATGGCTCCCTGGACATCTCCACCTGAATGCACCATAAGCCTTTCAACATATCCCAAACAAATCCTCTTGCTTCTCTAGACCTATTTCTCAATGAATGAAGCCATGAGATCAGCTATGAAGTGAAGCATTGTTCTTGACAACTCCCTCTCTTTGTCCCCCAACAGAGCTAGTCAAACACGAAGTCTTCATGATCCTTGCTCTTAAATATCTCAAAATATATGTTAACTTTTTTTCATCTTCCACCACCTCTTCCTGAGTCCAGACAATGGCCGTCTCTTTATCCAGACTCCTGGAACAGCCTCCTAACCCTTATGAATTGTTCAACTCCGATCCATTCTCCATACTACAGCAGGAATGTTCTAAAATGAAAACAGAAACATGGTCACAATGGAACTCCATTAATGGCATTTTGTTGGCTTTAGCATACAGTTCTTAGCATGATTTTGGACCTAGCACCAGCTTTCTTGTTTATCCTTGATGTTCTTCGAACTTCTTAATGCAATACTCAGTCTTTCTGCTCCAAGAGTTTCTCAAGCACCTTACATGCATTCTTGCTTCTATTCCTTCTGTCTGGAACATTTATCCATTCCCTTGCAGCCCAGCTAAGTCTCTACCACTCTACCCCCACCTTCTCATTCCAGGCAACCACTAATTTGCTTTCTGTTCCCACATATTAATTTACATTTTCTGGAATTTTACATAAATGGAATCATTTATGTATTCTTAAAGTATAGCTTCTTTCCTTCAGCATAATTATTCTTAGATGCAGTCATGTTGTTGCCTGAATAGTTAATTCCTTTGCTTTACTTGATCTTGGACTTCTGGCCTACAAAACCATAAGAGAATGAATTCTTAATGTTTTATGCCACCCACTTTGTGGTGTTTTGTTATGGTAGTCCTATGAAACAAATACAGTATTTGCATTTTTTAAAAAATTTATCTTGTATATATTTAAGGTATACAACACAATGTTTTGATATACATATGCATAGTGAAATGATTATACAAACAAACATATTCATCACCTTTCATAGTTACCTTTTTCATGCATGCAGGGAGAATACTTAAAATCTACTCTCTTAGAAAATTTTCAGTTTAACACAATAACTATAGTCCTCATGCTGTACATTAGATCTCTATATTTATTCACTCATTTACATAACTGCAAACTTGTACCCTTTAACTTGCTTCTCCCTATTTCCTCTCCCTTCCTATCCCTGCTAACCACCCTTCTACTTTGTTTCTATTTACTCAGATTTTTCTTTTAGATTCTTTATAAAAGTGAGATCATACAGTATTTTTCTTTCTGCAGTTCGCCACTCTATCTTGTACTTTGGGAAGCTGACTTTTGTGGACTTCCTTGCCCACTGAATTCCAGCTGAGTTCTGTCAATGGGAAGAGACTCGAGAGCAGGACAAGACAGACAGGGTATTTGTTCTCTTAGATTTCTCACTACTAGGCTTCTGTTGATACCTGTTGCTCTTCTCCTGTCCTAGCAAATGTCTCTCCTATCCCAAGGGTACAGTTGTCATTAGGCTCCTGTAACCAATTACTCCTTGCCCTCGTTCTTTCGGGCCTGGCCGTAGTAATGACAGTTTTACTCACGCCAGAAACTAGGTGCTTCACCATACTGTTTGGCCCCCTTCACTCTGCCTGTACTCTGTAAATAGTTTTTTGGTTGCTATGAACCAGAGTTTCACCATTTCTTGCTGAGACTCTGATTTGTACAGTGCTCAAGAAAATTTGCTAATTTTTGCCAGGTGTGGTGTCTCAGGCCTGTAATCCCAACACTTTGGGTGGAGGGAGCTGAAGGGGGAGCTGAAGGGGAAAGATCACTTGAGCCCAGGAGTTTAAGACTAGCCTAGGCAACATAGCAAGACCTCACCTCTACAAAAAAATTAAAAAAATTAGCTGGACATGGTGGGCACACCTGTAGTCCCAGCTACTCGAGGGGCTGAGGCAAAAGGATAGCCAAGCCCAGAAGGTCGAGACTGTGGTGAGCTGTGATCATGCTATTGTGCTCCAGTCTGGGTGACAGAGCAAGACCTTGACTCAAAAACTAAAATTTGTACTTTTGGCCCAAAGCACAACCCATAAGTTAAGTGAGTTTTAAATCCCTATATTTTCTTCAGTGTTTTCATTCAACACAATCCATGTCTCTAATATTTTTCTCGAGTAGCAAATGACTCCAAAAACTGTACCTTAAGTCCTCATTTAACATCATCAATAGGTTCTTAGAAACTGCAATTCTAAGTGAAACGACATACAGTAGGTCCAGGAATAACATCATTTTCTTCAGCGTTTTGTTATATGCTGTTTCACTCTGAACATTTTGTTAAATGTTGTTTCACAATTTCTAAGAACCCATCGATGACCACATGAAGAGAAGATCTACTGTATTCTTTCCAACCTCATTCCCTCCTTCACTCCTCCACTCATTCAGCAGAGACATCTTGAGAGATGACCAAGTGCCAATAAGTGGGCCACCTAGGAAACTCAAAGAGAAGTAAAATACAATTGCTTCCTCAAGGAGCTCATATTCAGTTGAGAGGTATATACAGATAACAAATTCCAACTCAAAAGGAGAAGCAGAACATCAGGAAGCTACCCAAAGGCCAGTGGGTGCAGAACCCTGCCCACCTTGCCTTCTACTCCATAATCACCAGAAGCCTCATCCCTGCAGCCTGGCTTCTGCGCTCTCATTGGCTCCTTCTCTTTGCTGCCTCCCTTCCTCCTCACACGCTCAGCTTCCAGAATGTTCCCCAAAACGAAAGTTTACAGTATGTCAGACTCTGCACTAAGCACTTTGCATATATCATCTCATTTAATACAGTCACACAATGAGGCAAATACTATCATCTCCATTTTACATGGAAGGAAACAGGCTAAGGGAGAACTGGTTCGTTAGCAAGTGGCAGAACCGCCTCTTTTAACCATTACCCTACACTGCCTAATGAACTGAAACACACACAAGACCAGGATATTGTTGATGGTCATTTTCTTAAAGACTAAAGAGCTCTTTACCACAGATTTCACCTCAAAGCTGCAGGAAGAGATGAAAAACAGGAGTTCTTTTCTAAGACTTCTAATGGTTGAATAGGAGATGTGGGGTCGGTAGACCAGGAAGCTGTCATCACCTCTCTTTATTATACGAATTGCTCTGAAGATGAAATACGACTTGTTTCCCCTCTCCTTATCCTCAAAGTCACAGCTCCACTACTTCAGAATAGCATCTGCTATGAGTCAGGGAAGATTTTTTTTCCTCTCATCCTATGGAGGACAAAATCGCTGCCTGTAGCAGGTGAATCACTCACCTGGTTCCACAGAGAGTGGGAGGTAGCCCAATGTCCCAGTGACTGGCCTACTGACCAGGGTGCCCTAGTGGCTGCCCCTCATTCCAGCCAGACACGCCTCCTTGTTGGCTCCCAAACAGTTCTCACTCTCTCCTTTGAATTTTTTTTTTTGTCACAACTTCTTCCCTCCTAGAACAGCCTCTTCCTCCCAACACCCACCACCCTATCTGAACACAGTTAGCCTTCATGTTCACACCAAGCCCTTCTGGTCTCTCTCCTTTACTCTCATTGCCCTGCACCTCACCAGAGATTAATATCAGTGTTCCACTTTATGACTTAATTATGCTATGTGCATTGTGCTTGCCTGACACAATGGATGCCCACTTGGTCAGGGTCGAATCTTCTACTTTGGAGATATTCCCATAGCAATGTCCTTCTGAGACCACAGGAGAGATGGATACAACCTTTGTGATTGAAGTCTGTATAGTCTGCTATGCAGGAAGCAGCCTTTTCCTGTATGTTTTCAAGCGGGGATTCTGATTTCTATATGTAATGATATGTTATGGACAGTTCACACGTTGGAATTTTTCACATCCTTTCAACCCACCTTCTACTTCAGCCACCACTGCAACAGGCTTCCCCTAGATGCCCCCCTCCCCAAATCTCAAAGGGGACGACCTGACAGAGTCTCACCTTTTGCCTTGCCATGCTCTGCACCTGCCAATTCCAGCCCCAGGGCTTCTCAGAGGTAAGATACAGAGCCCTGTCTGAAGCTCACCAGCAGCATACAGAGGAGTCAATAGCCCTGGGATCCCCTTAAGCAACAGGGATCACGAGTCCATGGATAGATGCCTTCCTCTTTTGTCCTCTGACAGTTCCCAGGCCCTCTGAGTTTCCTGCAGGACTGAGCACCTCTTGCTATGAATGTGGCCAAGGCGACCACTTTCCCTTTCTCTCCATTTCACTTTGACCTTCAGTCCTGCTTCCTGCTGGGCTTCTCCTCCCAGGCTCTGTTTTCTGGGGACCCAGGCTAAGACAGTGCTTCTGGAAATTGTTGATGTGGGATTGGCTGAGAAAGATAACGTCCTCCAAGATCCACCACCTTATTTTTTTAAGTTTCCTTTTGCTTTCCTCCCACCTCTAATGTTTTAATGACTAATGTCAAGGTCCCGTTTAGGAAAGGTCTTACACTCGCCTGTTCTCTGAAACTTAAATGTTTCCAGGGCTCTGCTGATTACTTGAAGAGTTGTAGTTAAAAGGAGTACAATCTAGTCAGGGTTTTCCTACTTACTCTGTTAGGGAGTAACTGTTGCTGGATTAAGGGTAACCTAGAGCTAATCACTTCGCCTTTCTGGAGTTTCTCAGCTGTTGTAAGATGGGATAACAGGGGCCCGGTTACTTTGCTGGTGTGAACGATCAAAGGAGAAGGAAGGGGGAGCTTACTTTAAAAACCGGTTGGGACCTCAACACTAGAACAACTTTCAGATTACCCCAGACAAGGAGGCTGGAGACCAAGGCGCAGCCCCCCACGGGGTCCTAAGTGCTCCAGGTTCCAGAGGCGTCCAGAGCGCCCCCAAGCGCCTGGGTTCACAGAGCAAGGGCTCGCTGCCAAGCTCGCAGTGTTTACCAGAGTCCCGGTGGTTTGCAAACCCAGATGTCAGACTTCCTATCCCGGAAAGTCTCAACTCGCTCACCCCCAACTCCTCTTCAGCCTCCCCAGAAAGGAGAGAGCGGGGCTGCAAGCCGGAGGAGAGAGGGGCGAGCACCCGGCAGCCTCACCCCTCCCCTCCCCACCCCTAAGGCAGGAATTTCTGGGATGGGCAGATGGTCCACCCCCTCTTCCTCCTCCTTTCCCTAGCCGGAGTAGGTAGGGCGGGGAAAACCTTCGCGACTTTCAGTGTCCCAGCTCAGAGCCCCGAGTGTCCGTTCACTGTGGCGACAGGGGTGGCGGAGTGGGTCTCCAGGGGCCGGGGGTGGCGAGGCCCCAGGAGGGGTGGGGCGCGGAAGAGACTGCAGCCCCGCCTCCAGCGCCGCAAAGCCGGGCACTTGGGGCGCAGCTGTGGTGCCCGCCGGCCGACAAGAGGTTTCCGGCGAGCCTAGTGGTTAGCGATGCTGCCGCTGCCGTCGCTGCCGTCGCTGCTGCTGCTGCTGCTGCTGCTGCTGCTGGGGTCGCCGCAGGGCTGCGTTGAGGGCACGGCGGCGGCGGTCACCCCTGAGCGGGTCCTCGAGTGGCAGGGTGAGTGTCCCCAGGGCCAGGGAACCAGTTTGGTACGTTGGAGGCGGGGGGTGGTCGAGGGAGAGAAAGAGGGGGCGAAGCTAGGGGCAGAGCTGGGGGCGGGCCGAGGGCAGCCGGGTCTGTAAGGTGGCCGCGCGCCTGCAGCACCGAGGATGGGGCGGTCCTGTGCCCGGCTCTTGCCGGGGGTGGGGTGGGGCGGGGGGTGCGCAGCTGGGTCCCCCAGGCAAGTTGACTCCGGCTCCGGCCTGGCCTCCCGCACCCGGAACAAGCTGAGGATGGGAGGGTCGGATAAGTTTCAAAATGGAAACTTTCCTAGAGTTGTTTATTTGGAAGGATCACATATGGGATAAAAGATGGCCCATTTTGTCCCCTCCCAAAGCCTCCACCACCTGCGGAGTGGCCCCAAGCCAGGCTTCCTCACTCCGCCCTTTCCGGAAAGAAAACTTCATCTCGCAGACTAGGTGAGAGAGAGAGAGAGGAGCCCCTGTGACTCCCAAGTGTGACCCTCTTTGCTCTTCAGTTTCTCTCAGAGGAAAAAAAATGGGGTCTGGGATATTCATAGGACCCACTGAGAATTGTCCCTGTGAAACCACTTGTGCACACGAATCAATTCAGTAAATATTTATTGAGCACCTACTACATAAGACTAGCGGGGAGGAAGGAGTAGGGATACAAAAGAGATTTCTGTCCTGCAGGGGTTTCCACTCTGGCAGGGCCGTCTCTGAGGCAGAGAGGGGAGGGAGGGGGAACCAAATAAATCTCGAGAAGCCTCCAGGCGGCTTCCATCCTTTCTGTTCTTGGGGATAACTTTGGAGAGAAGGGATAAAACTTAGTGTGATCACTGTCTGTGTTCGTTTTTACCTCCTCAACATAATATGTATACATTTGTGAGGTGTCTTTTCTGGACTGTCTTTCCTAGCACTCCCTGGAGGCTTAATCCGGGACAGATGGACTGAGACTATTCTTAATTCTAAAGCAACCACAAGCCAGAGATGCTTTTGCCTTCTTGGTCAGTTCAGTAAAAATCACTGCTGTGGATGAGCACATCTGACCCTGTGGTGTGGACCCTTCCCACTAAGTGGTTATTGCCTTATTTAAACGTGGGTTTTGCCCGGGCACTAGGTGGTAGACAGAAGAGCAGCCCACACAGACAGAAGCTGGACTCTGCCACGCAGAGCTATGTCCTGGTGATCCTCTGAGCCAAGGGCTAATCCCTTCTATATGTAGCAGACCCAAATCCTGGCCTGAGATAGTTCCTAATCAGGGCCTTCTTTTTAGTAGTCAAGGACACTCTGAAATTAGAGCCATCTGCTAGCTCTTGTACCCTCCAGGTGCAGTTTGCAAATGTGAAGGGGTTGACATATTTGGCATAGAGATTCTTCAGATATGAAAATGCCACTCCTGATGTCCTAGAGAGCACAGAGGCTGTGTACTGATCTTTACACCGTCCCCATTCCTGACTCCAGTCTCCCTCGTCAGTGAAATTTTACATGTAAGCTAGACGAGTTGGAAATCAAGTTTTTCTTGTCTACACAAAGATGGAAAAACAAAATCTTAACACTGAAAAAGACCTGAGACACTGTCTATCCAAACATCCATTCCTCAGATGTAGAAGCTGAGGAACGACCACCACATAGTTAAGCTATGTTTTGGGGCGCCTCAGTTTATTACCCCTGTGTTCATTGTACCACGCTGATTCAGCTTTAGCCACAATTAACATTCACAGGGCAACTGGGAGAAAAACGCACACTCGTTAGTTTCATATCCACTAAAAACACAGTATATTTCATCTGCATTGTTTAATATGTCTTATTTACTGACCTGGTATGTATTATAAGCATAGCAACCTTGGGAGGCAGATGATGGATTGTGTTGTGCTTACTTTTCAGTCATTTATAAGTAATTTTTTATTCAAAAATCAGTAGATACAGTGTCATATAGTAGTTAAGTTCATGGACTTCAGAGCCGGACTCAGTTAAAATCCTGACTCTGCCATTTGCTATATGTGTGACCCTGGGCAAGTTACTTAACCTCTCAGTGCCTCAGTTTCCTCATATGTAAAAAAAAATGGAGCTAATAATAGCACTTATCCAAGTGTTGTCCTTTTGTTGCCCTGTCACCATGGTGCTCTCTTCCTCTGGCTAATCCAGACCATTTGTTACAGTTGACAGTCCTGTTTAAATTATTTACTGCCTTGTGCATAGCACTATACTGGGAGGGTCTGAGACCTGCCTCTTGCCTCTAGTTGGTTATAGCACAGAGGTTCATTGTGTTTTGTTTTCCCTGATCCAGAATCTGAACCCTTCTTCCGGCAAGTGCTAACACATGATAACTTCACTCCCTCAAGTACTCCAGATACTGGGAACGCAAGGGGGAGAATGAAGATGGGAACAGAGCATCCTTGTGAAAGATGGGCATAGTCATCAATAAAGGAAATGAACTGAGGTCAAGTAAAAGGATTTCCAGGATACACAGAAGGTTGAACAATCATAAATGTGAAATGGCCCTCAACCAGGATAGTGAGAGAGTTTCCTTCTGCCCATGCCCAGCTTCCCAGAGGCAGGAGTGGAGAGAATCCAAGGCTGTATCAGTTCCAGGAACCGTCAGGGTGGGCTCTTCCAAATGACCAGTGGCCAAGGAAAGTAAGGGTGCTGATGAGTGTGAGGTCAATGTGCTTACCCATGGGATCCTATCTGGAGAGAAGAAAGTGAAACAGGGCATGGGGTAGGGGTGTCTCTTAACATCCTGTGCTGATGAAAAGAGGGGTGAGCGACTGAAGACCTCAGTCATTCATTCATTATCCATCGAACATTATGTGTTTTATCTCCCTGTCTTAGTTTGGACTTATCCAAAAGCAATTTCTGAAACACATTTTTATTGGGCGCAAATAGTTTATTTGGGAGGTGATTCTAGAAAGCATGGCAAGGAAATGAGACAGAGAAGGGAAGAAAGTCACTATGGGCACAAAGGACCCTCTGAGGAACTGTATAAAACTTAGTAGACCCACCAAGGGACAGGCAGCTGAGGTGTTTCCACAAACTCCCTCCTCTCACTGGTTGGGGGGGGTCACTCCTAAGACAATTATCTCCTGGTGCTTCTGGCCTGCCTGAAACCCTCTCAGGTAGAGGGACACAGAAAGCCAGTCAGAGTATATAGGAACTGTCTGCAGGTGAGTAAGCTTCAGGTTAGGGGCTATGAGTAGGGAGCCAATAGAATCTGCTACTCATCTCCAGATTGGGAAGATAAAAATATGAGTAGGATGTGACACTGTCCCCAAGAAGCTGAGAGCCCAGAGACAGATACAGAAACAAACAATTACAGAATAGTGTGTCAGGTGTTATGATACCCAGGAATGACAAAGTGCTAAAGGCATGCAGAGGAGGGACTGACCTGAGAAGCTAGAGACTCACAAAAGGACATTTGTCTTCCTAAAGGATAAGTAGGCTGTTGCCATATGGGAAAAAGGAGACAGAGCATCCCTGGGAAAGTATATTTCATGTGCAAAGGCAGGCCACAGTGAAAGTTCAGCAAACTACCAGTTCCTTTCTGGGATCTTTTGGATGCAAAGAAAGAGGCCCACTCAAGGTCACTCAGGCAAACATGGGGATGGTTGTTATGTTCTCAGGATCTTAAGAGACTCAAGAACAGGTTATCTGTGTAACCAGGCTTCTTGGACCCAGGACTAGTCACTGAAATGAGGCAGCTACTTTCTCTGTATCTTTCTCTCTGGAGTACATGGTGGTCCCTGTGCAGTTCTCCTTTCTGTTGACTGGTTCTTTCAACTTTGGCTTGCACAACCTTTCATGTGTAGCTTCCACAGCTTCCTGGGAAGAGTCTTTTAATTTCCCAGTAGAAGAATCTGGTCACATTCTTCACAGCACACTGGTCAGTTCCTGTGCTCTACCCTTGAGTTGGAGGACTTCCCATCAATAATTGACCATGGTAGGGGTGTGAGGTGCACACACAGGCTGCCTCATCAGTGTCTGTAGATGGGGTAGTCTTTCAGAGTAGGATCACAGGCAGGACAAGAAGCTGTGACATGTCTATATTTGGAAGCATGGGAGAGTTGAGGAAGCAAATAATTTTCTGGAGTGACTCTACTTCTGGAAACAAAGTCTGGTTAAGTGAATTGGGCACCGTTGAGAAGGGCTTCATGGATTTGGGAAAGGGGAACCAGCTCACACTTCCAAGTTTAGAAGTGGCATGGCCATTTTGAGACTTGAAGAGGGTCATTCTGGAGGGTGGACAAGAGATCATCTGGATGGTTAAAGCTGAGCTAAGTCAGTCCCAACAGGAAGATTGAGAAACAAAAAGTTTGGATCCAAGGCATAGGGTTTAAAGAGAAGAACCTTAAAAAAAACAAAAAGACTTAGCGAAAGTTAGAAGATGGGAGAAGTTGCAGAATAGGAGGAATGGTGGTAATAAAATGGAAATTCTAAGTTTTGGAGATGGATCCATTCTCAGTAGTGACCAGATCTAAGATGCAGTTGTAGGAGGCATCACCAAAGTGGAGAAGCAGAAGAAGGTCCTCTCAGCAGGGAGGTTGAAGAACAAAACTCCTAGAACAGAGCTAGAGTTGAAGTAGAGTTTAGGACTTTTTTGTTAGTGATCCATGATAAGAAATACAATTTATATCACAACCTACTACATATATGCTCACATATATAACAAAGTTTCATTTAAAAAACAAAACAAAACCCTTACCTAATGTGGTATACTGCTACATTTCGATGGTGTTCCATTCTATTTTGTTTTGTCTTGCTGGTCATGACACGTAAATTGATTTCACGATCATGAATGGGCCACAACCTACAGTGGAAAACAACAAGGTCAGTGTTGGGTCATCTGTGTAAGAAGTTAAAGACTTTAGGCTGAGGAGAATCATGGAGAGTCTGCTGATATCAAAGCCACAGTGAGTAGTGCAGGACAGTGAGCCCCAGAGGCAAGGAAGGGACAAGCAGATGCCTCCTGGGAGAGGTTTTAAAAGAGATGATGAGGGAGAGAAGAGCCATGGCCCTGATATTCTTCCCATAGCTTTCAGTTTTAATACAAAAGTAAAAATGCCCCCTCTACTGTTCCAAATGCTTCCTAATATTTAAGGAGTGGTTACTCTATCAGTTTTACATATATCAGCACACTGAATCCTCATGACAATAAGGTAGGCAATTTTAATAAACATACCCTTATTTTGCAGATGAATAAAGGTTAAGTAATTTGCACCTACAGGACTACAGGAGCATGTTGCATGGGGATTTGAACCAAGCACTCAGCATTAGTGCAGAAAATCTCTGGATGGTCTTGTGACCCCATGGCATAGTTCACTGTGTGCCACTGTATGACAGGAACATGCAATTTGGTTTCACAACAGGAAGAGCAGAAGGTCAGCCTCTCACTCTCTGCAACTCCTCCTTTTCCAGACCTCTTCATCCACATGTGGGAATGAATATTTTCAGAGAGCAGAAATGTGCAAAGTTATTGATTTATTTATGGGTCTAGGCAGCTCCCACATCTCCAGGCAATGAGCCATTCTCCTTATCTGGAGATGTGGAATTTAAGTAAAAGCATGATGAGATCGTGGTTTAACCGTCCTTCCTGGCCATAAATCACACCAGCCTCCTGACTCTGTTTCTCCCGTTTCTATTTGTCATCTCTCAGCATTTCTCCCACTTCATACTTCTCTCATCCCACCTTCTCTAACTGGCTGCTTCCCTCACAAGACTTGTGAATCAGCATAGATTTCCAGTTTTCCTGGTCTTTTTTACTTTTTCTCATTAAGCCTCTAACCACTTTTCCTATTGCTGGTTGTCACAGTAACTGATAGCACACAATGCAGGTTCCAAGCCAATAACAGGAAAGGTTGAGCCACACAGATAGCTCAGTCGACACTGCAGATCCCTTTCCTTGACCTAATAATTTGCTTATTTAGATCTTGTTTTTTGAAGAAATAATTCCTTTGTGTTACCTCGTCTGGACTCATTCCTATGTGGCAAATCCTCATGTAATCTATCAAAATAATATATTTGAGACATTTATAGACCCTTCCCTCCATTTTCTGTCAGAAATTGTCCTTGAAAGCCTTTTAGAAGATGTTCCGATGCATAGCTAGGGACATAAATTATATAAATTATATTTTGACACAAACAAAAGAGCACCTTATAAATACTATGTTAAGTCACTTAGGAAAAATATTTTATAAAGCCACTCAAGAAAAACGGAAAATTATTAGAATTTCTGTAACTTGAGTTCTATAATACAGAGCTAATACAAAACAGAGAAGAGGTTTCTTTCATGCCTGGCCACATGACTTTTTCATCTCTGATACTCTGCAAACTACTACAGTTCCAAAGAAATATGCTAATAAAAAAAATTTACTATATCTGGCTTTTGGCATTCTGCTCTTGAGAACTTTTCAGTTATGAAAATATAAACAGGAAAGTTAAAGTGATTACTTAACTATAAACACTGTTTTGTTTTGTTTTGCTGTTCTTTGGCATGATCCATGTTCAAAGTTAAGATTTGCTTTTACTTTTATTAATATTTATAAAGTGATCATCATGATGGAGGTGTTCCTAACCAGGATCCTATGATTAAACCCACTGTGCAGATGGGGAAACCAAGGCAGACACTCTTCTAGTTGCAAGTAGTCCTACCCTAAGAGACATGCTCTGTAGTTGGCTGGACTTCATGGGTATGTAACCAGTGCAGTCTCACAGGGCCCTGTGCTCAGAAGGGCTACCCACTTAGGGTTTAATGCTCTGCAGTTTGGGGTCTAGGGATTCCTGAGCATTGTTATCTTTTAATTTGTGTGTTATGTATGATGTCCAGTGGGACAATAGAGCAGGAACCAGAGATGTGGTGCCTCAGTTTAAGCTCAATTCCAAAGCCTGGTATCACCTCCCCATCTCTCCGGGATGGGTTCTCAGCTGCCTCCTCCCCAATTCTGCCCTACACTTGCTGTTGCCTTCTGTACATGGTGGCAAACAGATGGTGTTGAGGTTGGGAGGCTGGAGACAGGGGTGGATACCCTGTGGCACCTCAGGATATGACAAGGTAGCTGCTGTCCCCCACTGGGCTGGCAGCACCCTGCATGTTCTGTGAGGGCTGAGTGAGAACCTGTCATCACCTACCCACAATCCAGGTACCAAGTGTGTTCCAAGCACATTATAGCAGAGGTTGCAATCCCTTGTGGGCCCATGGGAAGGGGAGACTGACTTGACTTGCCTGTGTCCAGCCAACTCATTTTCATTTTACCCTGGATCCTAAAAATTATGTAACCAGCTTGAATAATAAGGATGGGGATTATTATGGGTTAAGTTGTACCACTCCACCCCCAAATTCATATGTTGAAGTCCTAATTCCCAGTACCTTAGAATGAAACCTTATTTGGAGATCGAGTCTTTACAGAGGTAAACAAGTTAAAATGAGGTAATTATGGTAGCCCTAATCAATTATGACTGGTGTACTTATACGAAGGTGGCATTTGGACACAAAAATATGCATAGAGAGATAATGTGAAGAGACAGAGGGAGAATATGGGCCTTTTAGAAGCCAAGGAGTGAGGTCTGGAACAGACCATTCCCTTACAGCCCTCAGAATGAACCAACCCTTCCATACCTTGATCTCACACTTCTAGCCTCCAGAATTGTGAGAAAAGAAATGTCTGCTGTTTAACCACTCAGTCTGTGGTATTTTGTTGTGGGAGCCCTCGCAAACTAATACAGGGACTAAGACTACATCTACCACTAGAAGTCAGTTTTGGTTTTTTAAAAAACTTCTTCCTTGCACTTAGTAAGTGTAATTTTTTTTTAAATGGGCATATTCCCAAAGCTGTTAAGATGGATAGCTTAGTGTAAATGCTTTTGTTTTCAGTAATGTCATATCATTTCCAGAGTTGTTTTGGTTGACGATAAAGATGTCTTCTGCTTTTGTTTGTCTTGGTGGCCCAGTCTTTGAATAATTTTCCCTAGGGCTTTAGCATGCAGGCATTTGTGAGAGAAGTTAAAGTGTTCTGTCTTATTGTGTCTTGCCATAACTTGCTCTTTGTACAGGCTTCCTGGTGTCTCAGATAGTGCATTTTCAACAGTCTGTAAGATAATACTAGCCAATGTGAATAATGATTTTTACACCAGCAATGTCTATTAGATACTTTCCAGTTAAAAGCAAGATGATGAAGGAATAGACTAAAAACTAAAAGAAAGAAAAATAGTTTCAACTCCATTTAAAAATTCATTGGTAAGATACAGAGGCGCAGCAAAGAACCTTGGAAGAGGTGACAAGATTTTCTGCAAGAGTCAGCTGCTGCTAAATGATGAGGGCAGAGTTGGGCACAGGGGAGGGAATGGGAATGGGCAGGGAGTGGTGAGGACAGTCTGAAAGGGTTAACTCCACTTGGAGCAGGGGTTGGTAACAGGCAATTTGAAGCCATAGGAAACAACAGCCCAGTGGAGCTGTTTAAGCTGGGTTTCATTTTTCCCACATGTGAGAAAGAGTATTGTGTGCCTCATGGAACTCAGAGCAGTGATTTGGGGGAGATTAGAGAGAAAGGGGAAGAGACGTGTAAAAAGATTTAGCAAGAGGGGTCCCATGGGCCTGTGGAGGTGGTGATTATCCAGGTTCAGAAGCTGCAGGAGAATAAAGAAGACTCAGAGCCAAGGACAATGCTAGGACAGAGAAAGAGAAGAACATTCTGAGACAGGATGAGGAGATTTTTAAAAAATGTACTAGGTAACTTTTTAGTTGATTAATAGAAGGCAATTGATAGGAACCCAAAGGTTTCAAATTGTTAAGAGACACTCACTAAAACCCAGGTGATTTGAGATAAAATGGCCATTTTCATGCAGAGAGGGTTAGGAATGGTCGGCACACTTTGCTTTGTTCTGTGGACATGTTCTTTCAAGAACTGTGCACGTGCTGCTTGCTTCAAGCATGGGGAAGTCCTCACTTATTGATTTGGAAAGTCATATTAAGAATCTGAATTTTCTGCATCACTCAGCCATGAACAGGACTTAATTCAGCAGCTTACAACATCCCTTCCTGCTACAGAGTAATCTTAGGAATGCAATCAGCTCTGAATCCATTGTTCACTAGATGGGACAGATAATTGACAAATCCAAATTTGTGAAGCTGGAAAAGGTCAATATACTACAAGAGAGAAGCTGCTCACCCTCAGACCATGTTCCTGCTGAAACAGATGCTGTCAGAACAGCAAGGAAATGGACAGTCAGGAGATGCTGCAGGGCAGGAAATAGGTGAGCCCAACACTAGCTGTGTGGCTGAATGGAGCGGAAGAGGTTTCAAACCCAGGGTACAAGGATAGGATATTGAAATTGACTTGCAGTTTGCAAGCTATGGCTTCCTAACAGCTTGTCTTAAACATTGCACTTGACTTGAACCATGCACTTGAACTTTTCCTTCCAGTTCCCTTAACATGGAGCACCACAGAGGCTGACTTGATGTGTGTGGTTGAATTAGGTGAACATCTTCATAATGTAATTTACTGGATACAGAAAGTCTTTTGATCATCAAAAATGCCACCAGAAAAAGAGTATTTCTTTAGGAATTGTTTTATTGTTTTTCAAGTGTTTTTTGTTAAAAATGCAGAAACTTCACCAAGGCTTAACAGTTCCAACCTTACCTTATTCACTTAACACTTTAACCCTTCACTCAGCCAGTCCTAAGAGAAGAGCTGTCCAAGGCAGAAAGGGACACCAAAAACTAGGTAGAGGTGATCAGAAGAGGTGCTGAAAGTAAAGGGGGGGGTCTTAGGAGAAACTTCCTATGGATACCTCTAGTCAATACCGTTCGAACTGAAGGATCCAACTGTAATAATGCCCCCGCCCCCCAATTTAGACTTCAACCTCATGGCACAGCAGGAATTAGCAGGTGTCTGACAGCCACTTGAATACCTGAAGCCAGAAAACCAGCCATTGCATCTACCTTTCTAGAATCCTCACATTCCCTAACTCCCCGAGTCCTATCATTTCATCTTTGAAAGTTCCTCTCCATTGACTAGTGTTGGTTGAGTCTAACCAGTCCCTCTTTTCTTTTCATATCACCACTGAATTGATACCTTCAGACTTTCCTGCTGGACCATAGCAATAGTCTCCAGACTTTTCTTCAGGTCCATTTATGTACTGTTGCAACTCACCTAGATGAGAACTCCTCCAGGGTGATTATTTCTCTCATCTCTGAGCTTTGGTGACATTCTCTCTGTTCAGAATATACCTCGTCTGCTACCCTGCTTACCCTAACACTCTATGATAAGGGCAAGTATTCATGCCTTTCTTTTTCACCAATTACCCCCATTGTTACAAATATTAGGTTTCTAATAAATGTTTGTTCAATGAAAATATAAGAGCAGGAGGAAGAAAAGAGGGTATTGGTTGATTTCTCTGATCTTCTAGGCCAAATTGACCTCTCCTACCTCTGGCTTCCACCCCATTGTACTTACATCGCTTATGTCAAAATCTATGTTGGCATTAAGCTATAATTAGTTCTGTAAATTTCAGTGATTCCCAAGGAGACTGTGAGTTCCTTGAGGGAAAAGCACTATGACACATATATCCTTCCATCCCCAACACATGCCGTATTAAGTACTCAGTTTGTTGTTTGAAATTTCAAGTCAGCTAATTCAAAATGTTTGGCAACAACCGATAGCAGTTCATTTTCCTCTTTCTAGGTTATAAATGAATGTTTGTAAATAAAGGTACACCTAGATTGAATATGGTCCTCACTGAGTGTTTGGGTATAAAACAACTTCTTCTTTTTTTTTAGAAAGCAGGATTTATTGAGAGGACAGAAAAACGCCCACAGTGGGAGGGGAACTAAAGGGGTTGCCCTGGGTATAAAACTTCTAAGACAAAATGAATTTGGGTAAAAAAAGGTTAAAAATAGTTCAACTAAATAATCTTTACAGTCTCATTCAGCCATAAAGTCCATGGTTCTGTGTATATTGGCAAAGTCTTCTCTGCCACACCCATATTTCTTCCAGTGCTCTTCTACCTTGCCCTTCCTGAAAAATGGAGCGCCCACGTGCTCCACTCAGAAAGCCAAGGACACTGAGGAGTCCTGCCCGCTTCTTGTGTGCTATCAGTTGAAAAGCCAGTCAAGCGTCTTAAATTATGGTTTATTTTTTTCTGTTGCTTATTATCACTTGCCTGTAAGGGCTTATTTTGAATGCAGTTATAACGTTTTCTTTGGAACTGATGGAACTCCCTTCTTTTCATCAACTTGGCAAATTCCCATGATTCTAGAACAAACAGATATAGTTTTATAGGAGAGATATTTAGAGGACTAATTCCTATCTGTGTCTCTAGCATCTACCTACCTGGTAGCTAGTACCCAATTAGTGCTTGTTGAATGAATGAATGAATGAATGAGTGTTCCATATGCAGTCATGAGCGAATACCTAAACTTAAGTTAAACAGTTGATCAAGGAAACATTCTCCTCCCACTCCTTAGAAAAGTACAAGCAATCTTATGGGACCAAAGGGTGGATCTGAAATGATCTCCTCCTAAAAGTAATTCAGAAGTAGAAAGTAGAACCACTGTCTCCTATGAGTCTTATTTTTTAAAAAAGGATGGAAATTAGCTTGTAAGTTTCTTCTAGTAAATCAATTCTTTTTCTCCTCCTAAACTTGTAATTATGAAGGGAAGTATAATAACATTTTTCTGCAAAGACATTTAGTAATTCTGGCAGTACTTCATTAATCACTTAATCAGTGTTCAAGCAGAACTGATGTCCTTGACATATATAATCAATCTTGATTCCTCCCACATTTGATTTTCATCCTTTCTTAAATCCAACAACTACACACATTAAGGATTGGTGGCTTATTTTCACATTATAGTTTTGTTAGAGACATTATGTGCATATAATAACAATCAGAATATTGATACCTATATTATGTCTCCTCACAGTCTATTTGAAAATAATCGTTTTTCTCTTCAGTGAATTTATGGAGATTAACAGTGCTAGGATCAGATCCTATTATAACTTAATGGGAAAAAGGGCTTGAGTCATTTTTTAACTTAATATATTTGGAGGTAGCACGTTTATTGTTATTGGTGAGCCACGGCTACTTGTTTATGGTCTATTCTGAAGAACTCATCCAAGGCTGCTTCCTGAAGTATTCTGGCATGGAAAAAAAAGAGCTGCAGGATAGACTTTACAGATAGGTAATGTAGAAGATGAATAGACAAAGATTCCTAATTTATAATTGTACATATATTTGAACAAAGGAGACAGGATTTTGTTATCTGGTTGTCTGGAGAGTATTTTTCCTCCTTTAAAGTGATAGCATGGTGTCTCAGGATAGTTTTAAAGCTCTGCACACACTGTGTGCTGCAGAAACTAAAATAAAAATAAGCTAATGATGGAAGAAGAGAGGTCTTTGAGGGATGCTCAGATTAGCACTATACATTGTTCAACCAGATTGATAGCTGGATCTATAGACCAAGAACCAGGAAGACAAAAGGATAATAATAGCAATAATAACAACTCCTGCTTACTGAGTTGTTCCCCCTTTTCATGGTAACGTGGGGTGTGTTTTGCATGGGTTATTTAATGGACTATCCCTAACAACCCTAGAGGCCGGTGCCATATGCATTCCTAGTTCAGAGAGGAAAGATAGGCTCACAGAGGTTATGCAGCCTGCCCAAAGTCATACAGCTGGTCTGTGAGGGGTCCAGCTGATGCCAGAGCTCTCAACCACTAGTCAGGTCATCTGCACACTTTTCTTAGGCTTATAAACTGAGGCCCAGTCAGCATGTTGCAGAGCTGGATATATTTGAACACATATATTAAGAAGAAGCTGCACTACAAAACCGTTCCAGTAATATAATTATCCTTTAATGAATAATTAATGGAACTCTGGGCTACCTAGGAAGTAATTAGTAGGTTACAATAAAAATTAAGGTTAACATTCTAGCCAGGCATGAAGAGGTGGAAAGGAGAGTTAGAGAGAAGGTTAATTATCAGTCCATATCGCATTGGTGAGAGGTGGATTTGATTTTGAATGACTATTACTAATAACCATACAGACATGGCCTTCATTAGGAAAACAAATTTCCTGATCTAAATGAAATCTCCCTGAAACCATTCATTTTCTACACACCCCATTCTCTTCTCTTTTGCTCTGATGTATGGTGATCAAAGCAGTTTTCTGACAAGTAATTCAATTCTTCAAATATATGGCTGTAAGTAAGGTTATCAATTATTAAGTAAGATATAGCTTTTATTAATACATTGACAATATTTTTTAACAGTATCTTAAGTGATTTTGGTTACTGTCAATCAGTTCTCTTCAACTTTATTAACTTTGGATAAACCAAAAGAACTTTAACCAAAATGCAGCATTGTTCTCTCACATAGATTTGTAAAGGAGTCCCATACTGCACTGCTCCAAACCTTTTGGAGATTTTGGTTATTACAAATCGGTTCTTTTCAGCTTGATTAACTTTGGATAAAACAAAAGAACTTTTACCAAAATGGAACATTGTTCCCTCACACAGATATGTCAGGAGGCCCATGCTGCACTGCTTCAAACCTCTTGAGGACCTCTGCCTGTTCCTGTTCTGTCCTGCCACATGACACAACCTGCCCAAACCCCAGCCAACTTAAGGGAATCTGATAACATCTCTTCCAAGTTTTGAAGAATAGACAGGAAATAAAATAAAAGAGGAGAGTCTAGCTAATGGGAGAACAGAAAAGCTCTTGGACCTGACCAGACATTCTGAACTGAGGTAACCCCAGCAACCATGGCCTAAGCAGCAGCTACCAGCATATTTAATCCATATCAAGCACTTACTGAACTTCTATAATGTGCTCAGGATACTCTGTGCTTAGACCAAAGAAATGAGACATGATTTTCATCTTCAAAAACCTGGTGAGAAAACAAAATTTTAGCTGTTGTGAAATACGTGCCTTCTGGGCCAGGAACTTGAGGTGAAGTCAGGTAGCAGGCTAGTAGCTAACGCACATTTCCTGACTGGAGCCAGCCAGAGTTTCACAGGAAACTCATCCAGATCCCTACTTCCTACTCCAGAGAGGAAGCTCAGGGGTGAATCACAAAATGCCTGTTTTCTCCACATGTCCATGTGGTCTCTGGTTTCCACCGCTGTCTTGATGCTCCATCACCTCTTGCATATCTAGGTGTGGAACCTTAACTAGTAGCCTGGGCATCTGTCTGTCTTACCCAACAAGGCTACTCCTATTGAGTCTGTCCCCATAGCAAAATGTCCCCACTTCACTCCTGACAGAACCAGCACAGAAAACAAGTGTGGAGAGGCATTGTTTTCTGACCCCTCCCCTACACAGCATTGAATCCTGTCTCAGGACATAAAGTGGCATTTCACTTACATCCTTTGGTTTTCTACAGGAACTTGATAGTAGAGATTTGCATTTCAGTGGCTGTTGATTCAGCTGTCATGTCCCTAACATTCAGTCATTTGTCTGAAGAAAGCCAGTGTCACCATACCCCTGAGTGCCCAATGTTCTTTCCTGCTAGCCCCAGGTATTATTATCAATCCCTGCTGTCTATCCAGTTGGGGCGAACACCTTCTCTGTCAGCAACAGACTTGAGTGGATTAGCAGGTAGCACTTGTTCCTAAATAGCCAGTGGGATCTTAGATCAGTCTCCAGTAGCTCCTGTAAGACTTTTTATGCTTCCCGACAAAACTCCTCTGTTTTGTGCAAATAAAGCCCTTCAGGTGGACCCTGCCCATCAACTCCAGATCTGTACAAAATGACTGGCAGTTGTGGCGTATCACAGTTTAAATATGCACACTGGATCCTCACAACACTAATTTTATATATATGAAAACATTATGCCACATCTTTTAATTTTCTGTTTCAGATAAAGGAATATTTGTTATCCAAAGTGAGAGCCTCAAGAAATGCATTCAAGCAGGTAAATCTACACTGACCCTGGAGAACTGCAAGCAACCAGACAAGTACATGCTGTGGAAATGGGTTTCAAACTACCACCTCTTTAACCTAGGAGGCAGCAGTTGCCTGGGCCTGAACTTATCCAATCCAGAGCAACCATTAAGCTTATATGAATGTGATTCCACCTACGTTTCCTTGAGGTGGCACTGTGCCAGGAGGATGATCACAGGCCCCCTGCAGTACATGGTCCAGGTGAAACACAACACCACGGTTGTGGCCTCTCGGAAATATCTTCATAAATGGATTTCTTATATGTCAGGTGGTGGAGACATTTGTGAATATCTGCACAAAGGTAAAAATAATTTAAATCAAAGTACTCACAGAATGATATATTGTAAAAGTTTGCCCATAAGTAAAGATTTGTGAAGCATTACGTGAAAGAAGTACTTTACTTCTGGTAAATATATTTTAGTTGCTTCCTTGCTTCTGGTAAAAGGGTTACAAGAGTCTTGGAAAGGATGTGCTAAATTCTGCTAAAGAAGCAGAACTTCTCAGAATGTAAAGGTATTGGGGGAGAAACATTTAACTAACTGGGAATCAATGAAAAGGGGGAGAAAGAACAAGCAGACAGGAGGCAGAGAGGAAAGGAAGGTAGAAGGAAGAGGTCTTTGAAGTAAGGATTTTTGTTAGGACAAATATGGTAATGTCTCCTACCACCATTTCTCTTATTTTAAAAACTCAGTCCCACCTATTGAAGTATATCTGCGGGGCACTTCAATGCCACCCAATGCCTGGTTGGCATCCATGTGGTGCTCACGTTACTTGAAGATAAATGACAGGCTGTTGTCAGGAGTTATTTGGTGTGTGCCAAGCATAGTTCACAAGGAGGTTTATAGGGGAACTTTCATTTTCCATAGCTCCTTTGTTTTGGATGTATTTGAGCAGGAAAAAAAAACAGACAATGAAAGAAAGTCACAGTTTCATTCTGAAACTGCAAACCTGTCCCTCAGGGCTGATTTGGTAGCTTTCTCCATCCATCTATCCATTCATTCACCCGTCCATCCATCCACCCACCTATCCATCTATCTATCTATCCATCCATCACATACTTATCGAGCACTGGCTATTCATCAGACACAGTGCCTGGCACTCGATTCACAAAGGACAACGAGACAGATGTGGTCTGGTCCTTCCCCTCGTAGTGCTCTGTAGAATTATGCCTTACATGAGTGTGTCCTCCGAAGAACTGTATATCAATCTTAGGACGCAGAGCAAGGAACTCCTAAAGCTGTTCAAGGCTGCTCCTTCTCCTGTATCTAGAAGGCATGAGTAGAAAAAGAGCCAAGAGCAAGACATTTTGAGGACTCCACAATAAAGCAAGTTCTGCAAACCAGCACTCCAAATAATCTACAGTTCTAAGGAAGAACTTGATATTTTGCTTTATGTTAACTTTTAGCCATCTGTCCACACTCATGGTGCATTATGCAGGGAGAGACTCTAGGCAACTACTTCTGAGTAGAAGGCAGAGTATTGAAACAAAAGGGTGTGTCCTGAACACCTAAGCAGCCCTAACTGCTAAGGCTGGCAATGTGTTGTGAGCTCAGTCCAACCCCTGCCAATTGTGGGAAAGAGATAGGAATCACTTCAGCTGGCCCTTTGGCCCTAGGATCTACCATTGAAAGCCCCAGTTGAGGCATCAGAAGTTTTTGTTGATTCCCACTCAAGGCCAGGGATGACTGAATGTACTGCAACACTCTGAAAAAGCAGCTAGCAGGCTACCTCTGCATAGTCATTTCTCTCTAGACCACTGTAGAAGCCACCCAGCCAGCCATACTGCTTCACCACAGTAGGCTGTTTGCCCCTCTGCATGCCCAGTGATTTTTTGAAAATGGTAGTCTGGTCATGTCACTTTCCCATGTGAAACCCACCAGAGACTTCCTACCACCCTCAGAGCAAAGGCCAAAGTGAGGAAGCCTTATGTGAGCGGACACTCCAGTACTTCCCCGAGTCTCCTCCCCATCAGGCGGGCTTGCTCTTTCTCATTCATCCAGTACCTCGTCTCATCTCAAGTCTTTTATACTTGCTGTTCTTCCATTAGAACAACTCTTTTCCAAAGACTTGCCTCCTCATTTCACCTCATTTTTTATTTATTTAGAGAGGCCTTACACTGCCCACTGTGTCCAGAATAGAGTGGTGCACCTTTACCGTATCTCTCTCTCTCTCTCACATGCACACACACACACACACACACACACACACACACATATGCACACACACATACATATGTGCACACACACACACAGTCACTCTGCCTTTCTGTCCTATTTTATTTTTCTTCATAGCACTACCTGGAATTATATGTTTATTTATATATTTGCTTTCTCTTTGTCCTGGCTAGAATTGAAGCCCCACATGAAAGAACTTTTGCTGATTTGTTCACTGCTATATCCCCAGGGCTGGGCACATTAAATGCTCAATAACTATTTATTGAATGAATAAGATTAATAAATACCTATGGAACTATTGAACGTTAGATGCTGATGGCTGATGTGTTTGGGGAATGGGATATTGTGCAGTAAAATCTTTACTAAATTTTCCTTCTCATCCATCCACAAACATGAATATTACTGTACCAGCTCTCCTTTGTAACTAAGCAAGTAAATACATACAGAAGCAAACCAGGTATCAGCACTTCTTCTGAGCCCAGCACTCAATCTAGCATTTCTAGACTGTGAGGATCTGAGGGCTCACTCCGGTATAGCAAGTACCTGCCCCGAGGAGAGTTTCATTCAAAAAAAAAAAATCCATTAAATATATGGTACTTTCCAAAGATAACACTAACATCATACTTACTTGACTTTGTACATTTCTTTCTCCTAGATTTGTATACAATCAAAGGCAATGCCCACGGGATGCCATGTATGTTTCCCTTCCAGTATAACCGTCGGTGGCATCATGAATGTACCCGGGAAGGTCGGGAAGATGACTCACTGTGGTGTGCCACAACAAGCCGATATGAAAGAGATGAAAAGTGGGGATTTTGCCCAGATCCAAGTAAGAGTAAATCTAGTCTTCTCTATATATCCTGAATGAATCAAAGATGATTAGAAAGTTATCTTATTTAAAGAAAAGCACCAGGATTGATATATTGAAGTCTGAATAAGCACTCTGAGGCTATTAATCCAGATTTTGATTTGGGGTTTGTTTTTGCCTTGAAAAGACAATTCTGATGTATATTCTTTTTTTCCTTACATTCAAAAGATGTTAATTAGCCATTCTTCATTAAGCTCAGTGCATAAGGACGCTTTAACCGAAATCAAATTATAATACTCTGTGATCTCATTAATCCCAGCTTCCTAGCAGGATACTTCAAAACAAACCTGATTGCATATAAAGCCCGGTTATCCTTTCAATCCACTACCTCTTATGAGCGGCCTTAATTTCTTCACATCTAGGCTGCTTGTCTTGCCCATTGTCAAGTCCAGGCATCAACTGGCCCCTTGATGATTTTGCTAAAATTGAAGTTGCCCTCATTATTTCTTGACAGTGTGTTCTCTTCTTGACTCCCTTCCTTTACTATGCACTTTCTAGCATAACCTCAAAATCTTTTCTCCTTCTTAGTTTGATTTTCAAGGTCCAGTGACAGCGGCAATGTTCTAACATTTTTTTTCAGTGAGTGCTTTATTTTAATTTAGCTAAAAAGTTTCAAATTTTTCCTAAATATTAGGGAATATTTATATATGCCTCTACTTTCCACATTCAGTTTCCTTTATCTTCATTTCTGTATAGCTTTTATAATCTCTTCATATTCCATGCCTACCTCCCTTCCACATACAGAAAATACAACAAATAAATTTAGAACCAAAGCAAATTAAGGAAATTAACTCCAGAGAATCTGATTTATAAATTTTCTACAGAACTGTTTCCTAATCCAAGAGCCAGCATAGCTCAGCAAATAAGAAAGTGTTGGTTTTGAAATCAGACAGATTGAGATTGGAATTCTGCTTCCTCCCGACAGGGAGATTTTGGGGAGATCTCT
Organism: Carlito syrichta; assembly: GCF_000164805.1. Lineage (NCBI taxonomy): Eukaryota > Metazoa > Chordata > Mammalia > Primates > Tarsiidae > Carlito > Carlito syrichta. The sequence continues at coordinate 242,625 of NW_007248098.1, read as the reverse complement.
CCAGCTCCCTGAGTCTCAGTTTCCTTGGCTGTGAAATGTAGATAATGACCCTATTAGGGTCATTGTGCAATTTAATTAGATGGGGCATCCAAGGCACTTTTCATAGACCTGGCACACAGTAAGCACTCACAGAGGTTAGCCATTGCCACCACCACCATCATCATCAAACCCCATTTATCTTTTCAGTATATACTTCTGAATCAGTGATCCCCACCCCCATTATCGTCAGTCAGCAAGCACTAAGCTAGGCATCTGTATGATGGTGCATATCACAGATTTGGGCACTTAGAATCCTTCCTTCAAGGAATGGTATCTAGATGGAAGACAGGGTAGATGGGTTTTTTTTGTTTTTTTGTTTTTTGCCAGAAAATGCACACTACATTTGATACCATACCCTGGAATTGCCCGGGAGATAGTTAAAAATGCATATCCTGGCTCTTCTCCCAGAGATGCAGTGGGTCTGATATGTGAAATCCAGCATCTGCGTGTTTGACATCTGTTTCAGGTGATCCTGATGCAGATAATTCTTCGTCATACGATTCACAATATGAAGTTAATTCTATGTAATGTACATCTAAATACAGGGGTGATATTAAGACATTTAATGACCAATATGGTAAGGGTTATTGATTAATGCAATGGTATGGAGGTTGGAAGTTCCAGAGGCCCACTGCTGGTGTTAACCCCTTAGCTGCTGCAGTGTAAAGGCAGAGGTGCAGGGAAGGCTGGGAAAGCAGGAGGCGCTAAAGGAGTTCAGGACAAGTGGCTTTTCACCAGCCAGCATGAAAGCATTTTATTATTTAATATCTGTAGATCACTAGCCTTCTTTATCTGAGTCTGAACATATATAGGATGGTGTATATGCAAGTAATCCTCACACTCCTTAGATTCCTGAACCCGATGTCATATTATTTGCATCATCTCTTTCTAGTTCCATCTTTAATAGATGTCATTATTAAAACCAAATAAATGAACAAATACTAATTATATTAACTCATATTTTGCATGACTCTTATGCTAGGGACTTTTAACTCCAACATTCTCTTTAAGGTATTGAGAAGAACCCTATCACTATCCTCTGTCACTTGTAGCCAATTGTAGTTCCCCAGTGGAATCCCAGGTTAGCAACACTCAGGGCTTTTCACTGCCCAGCCTATCTATTTGTTCAGCTTCCCACAGCTCAGAGGCTTCCTCTGCTTGACAGCCTGCCAGATTCCAGCTCTCCTGACCTTTTACCACAACCAGCAGAGAGCATGTTTATTTGTACAGTGCTAAATTACAAGAAGTTCTAGTTTTCTTCCTTTCTTGTTACTTTTGGCTACTGGTGGCCAGTATAACCTAAAATGATGTGTTAGAACCTGTAATCTGAGCAAGCTGATGGCTCCTTCCATGGGGGTCAACAAGTGGATGGAACAGAGAAGAATGAGTGGAATAAAACAAAGGTTCCTACTTTTATTTCTCATCTTTCTTACATGAAAGTTTTAAAAATAGCAGTGTAAAATGAAGCTGCATTAAAAAAAATAGTTGATTGTAAGTGAGCAAAGTGTAAACTTAGTACTAATAAATGTATACACAAATACACTAGCAATGAAGGATGTGATAAAAACATCTTCAGGAATAATAATGGTAGCTGGACACAGTGGCTCAGCCTGTAATCCCAGCACTTTGGGAAACTGATGCAAATGGATTGTCTGAGCCCACTGGTTCAAGACCAGCCCAGGCAACTTGGTGAGACCTTGCATCCACAGTAAATAAAAATTTAGCTGGACGTGGTAGCACACACCTGTAGTTCTGGCTAGTTGGAAGGCTGAAGCAGAAGGATCGCCTGAGGCCAGCAAGCCAACACTGGGGTGGTTGTGAGTGTTCCACTGCCTCCAGCCTGGGTGATACAGTGAGACTCCAATTCAAAATAATAATAATAAAAATAATAATATGATATAAAGGAATCTCTCTGGGTTTGTTTAGAGGCAATTCCAGGCCAAGTTAGGTCTCTGTCTGTTGTGTGACAGCTGGAGAGTCACATTTTAGTTAGTTTGAGATATTTTTAGGATGCCAACATTTGGAATTATCTGATGGCCCTTACTCAGTCAATATAATTGTGGTCAATAACTTGAATGGCATAACACAGTAGACTGGTACCAATAAATGTATGATTGTCAAACTCACCTCAGCCCCCAACATGGATCAGCAATGCTGTATGTTGCTCCAATATACGGCATCTCTCACACCTCACAATGACTGTACCAATCTCTCTATTCTCCTCTAATTTCTAACCTTACCTTCCATTCTCCTTACTGATTCTCATCAGATAACCTCAATTCCTACCTTGTAATAACAAAAGAGTCCTTCAGAGTGCACGTTTTGACAAATGTTCGCTCCCTAACCTTTAAGCTTACCTGGGTCTATACCTACCTTTTTCATCCTTCCTATACAGGAGGATGATGTTCCTTCTACCTAGGGCTCCAGAGCCTCCCTTCAATCTTCTCAAACTTGCATCTCAGTAGTTCTCAAAGTGTGATTCCCATTCCAGCAGCCTCAGAGTCCACTTTGAGTTGCTAGAAATACAAATTATCAATCACACCCTAGACCACTGTGTCAAAAATTCTTGAAGTGCAGCCAGCAATCTGTTTTAACAAGACTTATAAGTGATTCCAGTGGCTATTACCACATCACTGGGTCCTTCCCATTAGCAGTTACCCCTGTTCAGTTCTTAAAATAACATCTCAAAAATAACATCTTAAGTCTTAAAATAACATCTCACAAATAGCATTCGCATTTCTGCCTCCTGAAAACACTTCTCTCATCCTCTACATAAACAGAATTCACAAAATAATTGTCTATATCTCTTCACCTTGCTTTCATTCCTCAGCGTACTGTTTCCTATTGACTTCTATGATAATGCAGTGATAAAATACTCCCACATTCAGACTGACTGCTCCCCCAACCCTCATCGTGTCACTAGCCAAATACCTGAAGCTTTTGAGGAGAGAGAGAGATTGTTGCCATCTAAGAAAGACAATGTGGCAAGAGTACAGTGACCAAAGGAGAGAGGAACAAGACATTTTGAAGAGGTAGACAGAGGCTAGCTCATGCAGAGGCTAGATGATTCAGGGTGTCATGATGGTAAGGACTTACCTAATTCTAAGTGCAAAAAACCAAAGACCATAAAAGGGCTTTAAGCAGGGGAGTGATGATGACTTAAAAATGTTTAAGGCTCACTCTGATTCCTTTATAGTAAATGGTTTAGAGGGAGCAACAGGGAACTCCTGGAGGCCGGTTATAAGGCTAGGACCATAGTCTGGGCCAGGATTAGTGGTGACTTGGGTTAGTTGGTAGCAAGGGAGTTGGAGAAATGTGGATGTATGGAAGATCTGATTTGGAGACTGACTGAACAGGACCTGGTTGTTAGGAGCTCAGCTGGGCTAGAGAAAGCTGAGCTGTCAGATGTTGGACTAGCTGATTAAAACAATGAAACAAAAATGGAAGAGTTAAGCCTTTAATCACTGTGTTGGTATAAGCAAAAGTCTAAAATGAGGAGTCACCAACTCCCCTGTTTCATTTTTCCCCAGGAAATGGCACATCTTTTGAGGGTCAGGTGGATCAGGAAGGATGTTGAGTTTAGCTCACTGTTGAGGGTGCCCTCAGCAAAAGTCTTTTCAGTTTTATGGACTTTGAGGTCATGGGTTAGGTGAGGGAGGAGAGCTTGGAGTGGAAAAGTATTGGGTACTGAGTCAGAGCGGGGGAAAGTGTCTTTGAGGTTTCCGCTTCTTCCCACCCCACCCCAATCTCAGCAGAGATGCCTGAAGAGGATCTTAACCCAAAATCTCACATTTAAAGAGACCTAGGAATGAAGGTACCTGGGCCAGGAATGCATCTATGCAAAGGGCATGGTGGGCTAAGATCAAGAACGGAACAACTTTTTCTACTTCTAGTCAACTTTGTACTGGAGGGTCTAGCCAGGGAAAGTAGGAGAAAAATAAACTAAAAGTAATCTAGATAGAAAAAGAGGAAGTAAAACTAACTATTTGCAAATGACATGATCTTGCATATGTAAAGTCCTAAATAATGCACTAAAAATCTATTAAAACTAATAAATGCATTCAGCAGTTCACAGTATGCAAGATCAATATCCAAAAATTAATTATGTTTTTATACAGTAGCAATGAATAATCCAAAAATAAAATTTAAAAAACAGATCCATTTATAGTAGCATCAAAAATAATAAAATGCCTAGAAAAATATTAACAAAATAAGTGAAAAATTCTATATATTCTATATTTTATATATTCTGTATTCTAAAAACTACAAAACATAGCTGAAAGAAAAAATTTAAAGACATAAATAAATGGAAATACATCCCATATTCATGGATCAGAAGATTTAATATTGCTAAGATGGCACTACTCTACAGCAATCCCTCACTGCATTACAGCATCAAATTTTGAACTGGCTTCTCAGGGTCAATTTGTCAATGCATATGGAAATTCAAAGGACCCAGAAAAGCTAAAATAATTATGAAAAGGAACAAAGTTGAAAGACTCACACTTTCCAGTTTTAAAACTTAGGGAAAATGACAGTAATCAAGACAATGTGGCACTGGCAAATGTAATGGAGTTCAGAGGCCACACTTATGGTGAATTGATTTTTTGACAAGGACAACAAGACAATTCAGCAGAGAAAGAGAGTCTTTTCAACAAATGGAACAGGGAAAACTGAATATTCACAGTCAAAAGAATGTAATTGAGTCCCTATCTCTCTCCTTATAACAAAAAAATTCAAAGACTTAAATGAAAGAGTGAAAATTGTAAAACTCTTGGAAGAATACATAGAGATAAAACTTCATGATCTTGGATATGGCAGATGATTCTTAGATATGACACAAAAACATAAACTAACAAAAGAAAAAGTAAATAAGTTGAACTTCATGAAAACTGAAAAGGGACATGATAAAGAAAGTGAAAAGACAGTCCAGAGAATGGGAGGAAATGTTTGTAAATCATATACCTTATAAGGAATTTATATCTAAAATATATAAAGAATTCTTACAACTCAGTAATAAGAAGACAACCCCATTTGAAAATGGATAAAGTATCTAAATAGACACTTCTCCAAAGATGTATAAATGGCCAATAAGCACAACCAAAAAATGCTCAATTTCATTAGCCATCAGGGAAATTCAAACAAAAATTGAATTTCACAATGAGATACCATTTTACACCCACTATGACACCTACAATCAAAAAGATAACAACAAGTGCTGATGAGGATGTAGAGAAATTGGAACCCTCATCTCCTGCTGATAAGATTGTAAAATGGTACAGCTGCTTTGGAAATCAGTCTGTCTGTTCCTCAAAAGTTTAAACATAGACTTATCATATGACCCTGTAATTCCACTCCTAGATATATACTTAGAAGAAATGAAACCATATACTCACACAGAAACTTGCACACAAATGTTCATAGCAACATTACTCATAATAGCCAAAAAGTAAAAACAACCCAGATATTATCAACTGATAAATGCATAGATAAAGTATAGTATAAAAAAGAAATGAACTGGTACATGATACAACTATAGATGACCCTTAAAAACACTATGCTAAGTGAATGAAGCCAGTCACAAATGACCACACAATGTATAACTTCATTTATATGAAATGTCCAGAATAGGTAAATCTGTAGAGATGAAAACTAGGTTAATGGTTTGCTTTTAACTGGGGTTGGGTAGGGATTGAGGGAGATAGGGAGTAACCGCTAATAGGTTCTGGGTATCTTTTAGGTGTGATGAAAATGCTCTAAAATGGAATGTGATGATGGTACAATACTTTAAGTATACTAAAAAAAATTGACTTTGTTATTTAGTGAATCATATAATATATGAATTATATCTTGATAACTTGACTTTTTAAAAAAGTCATTGGGAGATAATGAATTGGAGATAGTGTGTATGTAAAAGTATGTGACTAACAGGGTTAGAGAGAAGGGATTGATGGAGATGGGGAGCCCAAGGGAAGGGGGTTTTGTTGTTTCTGATTTTTGTAAGGCTGAGAGGTGCTAGACCATCTTTGAATGCCTCTGGACATGGCCTAACAGAGAGAGGTTGAAGATGCAGGAAAGTGAAGGAAAATTGTGGAGTATAGATTGTCTCTCAGAAGGTAGATGAAGTGGTGTCTCTGTCACAGATGGACAGACTGACCTTTTAGAGGTGTAAAGACAATTATCTCCATAAGACAGAAGAGAGATAAGGTAGTGGAGGTCCAAGAAGATTGATAGATTAGGTGATGGGAGAAAATGAGGAGAAACTAGTCCAGCGGCTGTGACTTTCTGAAGAGGGGGAACAGGGTGTGAGAAATCTGGCTAACAGGGAAGATTTGCACTGAGTATTATGGCTGCTGGGAGAGCAAGACCCTAGAGAAAACTAGTGAAGTTTCCAGGAAGTGTTATGGGTGGCTGATAATGAAATGCTTGTAATGACTTTTCTTAGCAGTGCTCATTAGTTGGGTGCAGGCACAGAAAAGGCGGATGATTGGGTTTCTCTGTTGAAACAGAACTCCATAAAATCAAAAGAACTCAGATCTCATCTAACACAAAGATTCAGCAACATGTCATCAAACTGACACCAGCTCTTTCCTCTGGTTTCTGTAGACCGCACCTACTAGTTTTCCTCTTTCCTTTGTGGCCATCACTTAGCTTCCTTTGCTGGCATATTCAGCTCTACCTGATAATCTTTCAAACCCGATGGACAAGCTTGGGGAATAGCATGAACAAGACGGAACATGGAACCTGCTTTCCTGATACTTGCATTCTGTCAGGAAAAGCAGACAATAAGCTAGCAGTCACATATTACATCATTTAATTTCTATTGGTTGGGATCACCAAAGATACTGTAAGGTATTGAAAGAGTGCATAGCAGAAAGTCCTTACTTGGTGTTCCTTTTACATGAGATTTCTCAGCACAGCATTTTGCTGGGAGCAAATATTCAGTAACTATTTACTGAGTATATGAAAAGCCAAAGAGATTAAAGAAGCAGTCCTTTGCAGCTTAGAGTTCAACAGCTACTCTAATGGTGTAAGTATTCCCTTTTTTTAAAAAAAAGAATTCAGCAATTTTTAAAAAGTAGCAAGAAAATACAGTACACCTGAAACAATGGCAAAGTTATACCCTTAGGAGGAAAAAATAAAATAAAAGCCAGACTTATGAAAAAGGAGGAATGGCTTCATCTCAGTGACAATCTATAATAAAATCAGTTGATATGAATACACTTCAGTTCATTAAAAGAGGTGGAGTTAGCTGGGCTCGGTGGCTCAGCCTGTAATCCCGCGCTTTGGGAGGCTGAGGTTAATGGATTGCCTGAGCCTGCGGGTTCGATGCCCACCTGGGCAACTTGGTGAGACCTCATCTCTACAATAAATCAAAAATTAGCCAGGCATGGTAGCTCACACCTGTAGTTCCAGCTACTTGGAAAGTTGAGGCGGAAGGATTGCCAGAGCCCAGCAGGTCGAGGCTGCGGGGGCCGGGAGTGGCCACTACAGTCCAGTCTGGGCGACAGAGTGAGACTCCAACTCAAAAAAAAAAAAAAAAAAGAGGGGTAGTTTAGGAGAAGAAAAATCACCTATTTATAACACCATACAAGAGATTTTGGTACTTTCTTGTCAAATAATAAGAAATTTAAAGATATATACAACACAACTGCTTCCCTCAGGGAGTTCATAATTTAGCTATAGAAGAGAGAATATAAAGACAACCAAGGATGCAAATAAATATAATAATAAGATTCTAGCCCTTAGATTATAATTTTTCTAGAATAATTGAACATACCTGAGACACCAGCCTTTAATCTTGCATTTCCAGTGGCTTGGAAAGAGAGACTATTTATAAACACCCCTGGTCAAGATAAGAGCTGGTGGCAGGTAAATTTCTGAAAAAATTGTCTGAGCCAGAGATGAGCAAACAGGAGGTTTCTTGAGGAGCCTTCTCAGGACCAGTTCATATGGAAAGAGGCTGTGATGCAAGCCTGACAATTCCAAGACCAGCCCAATTCCCTTTGGAATTGCCCCTGGTTGAGGTGAAAGGGGCACCTTATATCACTGCACTGACCATTCATGGTCTGCCAGCTGCCCTTAGGAAGGAAGAGTGACATTGGACAGAGAGATTCTTCAGCCAAGGAAATCTTTGAAGAGGACCTAACACTCCAGGAGTCTCTTGGCAGCTAGAAAAATTAATTCTTCAGTCCTGAAGAGGGATCAGAGTAGCAAGTGTCCACTATAGCATTTTCATTCCATTTGTTACTTACAACCTTCAAATGAAATTTGTGCAGTGACATGCTGCCCACCTAGAGAAGCAGAGAAAGGACTTATGTGTGCCTGCACAAAAGTACAAATTTTTATACAGGCTGAATGCTTGGGGCCAGAAATGTTTCAGACTTTGGATTTTGGAATATTTGCCTATACATAATGAGATCTCTTGGGGATGGGACCCAAGTCTAAATACAGAATTTATTTAGGTTTCTTATATACCATCTTCACTAGCCTGAAGGTAATTTTATACAATATATTCAATAATTTTGTGCATGAAACAAAGTTTTGGCTGAATCCCATCACATGAGGTCAGGTGTAAATTTTTCCACTTGCGGCATCGTGTTGGTAACTCAAAAAGCTTTGGATTTTGAAACATTTAGGATTTCAGATTTTCAGATTAGGGATGCTCAACCTATATTTTAGTTAAACCAAATTTCAATGACAAATGAACTTACTTGTTAGGAGACTATGAGTACCTGTTTCAAATCAGTAAACCTTAAGAATTGGCACAGGTGACCAGGCGCGTTGACTCACACCTATAATCCCAGCATTTAGGGAGGCCAAGGCAAGAGGTTTGCAGAGCCCAGGAGTTCATGACCAGCCTCGCAACTTGGTGAGACGCTGTCTCTACTATAAATTAAAAAATTAGCCAGGAGTGGTGGCACACACCTGTAGTCCTGGCTACTTGGAAGGCTGAGTCAGAAGGATCGCCTGAGTCTAGCAGGTCAAGGCTGCAGTGGCCATAAACATGCCACTGCACACCAGCCTGTGTGACAGAGCAAGATTACAACTCAAAAAAAAAAAAAAAAAGGATTGGCACAGATAATCCAAAACCAAGGGAAATCTAACAACAACTGCGCTGCATAACTTGTAGCACAGACATGATCACCTGCAAGTCTCTCACCTGAACTGTTTTACATATAAAATTCAGGCAGGTTACTACAAAAGGCAATGTTTAAAGGGCAACACCAACTCTTAGCAAAGATGGGAATAAGATAAATTGAAGCATCCTTCTGACCTTTTCTTAACATGCAAATAACTGTGGCGTGAGGCTTACAATTAGGATTTGTTGTCAAATCTTTCACCAAGGCAGTGATGAGAGGCAGGTATCCTGTTCTCAAAATTGACTCCCTCTCTGCCTGGCTATCCCCTTCTGACATCTTTCTACCTTCTAGTAGCCAAGGGATCCTCAGACCTGCCTTCTTTGAGAAGTGCTTTGTATTTTTTCCTCCAAGTCGTTGTTTCCTAGTGTTTGCTACGTGGAGCATTTGCATTAGAAGCAAGAATCTGTTTTAGATGTCTGTTCCTGAATCCCGCCCCAGACCTACTGATTCAAAATCCCTGAGACTGAAAAACAAGAAATTTGCTTTTTTTTTTTTTTAATAATCTGACTAAATGATTTTTATGTACACCAAAACTATAAACACATTCCTACTTCCCCTTCGTGGCCTCAACTGCCACATCGGATGAATATGTCTAAACTAGTACCTGATAACACTCAGTATATTGTCCATCTCAGGAAAGGCCTAGTATTTTAACTGAAGACAATCTCTAAAGATTCCATCTCAATGGGAACATTTCAGCCACCAGAGCAAACTGGTTACTGAAAATTTTCCCTCTTTTCCTTCCTTTGTCTTCCTTTCCTTCAGTGTTACTTGGTAATAGCCTTGACTTCTGCCCTCCTTCCATGCTGGATTCTTCTATAAATGCATGTATCAGTCAGAAAACTCTATAGACAACCTCAGATTTATGCATGATTTAATAACTTCTGGTTAACTAACTCAGTTCTGGGGAATGCATGTTGTGACCAGACATGAAAACAAACTTTCCACATTCCCAAAAAAAAAAACCCCATCTAACTAAGTATTATGGGGAAAAGAAAACAAAAAAGAATTTATTGTCAAGTACAAGTTTGAAGTATCCTGAGTTAAAATTAAGCATGTTTCTTTACTACGGAACTTTTCAGAGCTTTTAATATGTTAATATACATTGTGACTTTCCCAGAGGACACTATATAGGCATTATGTCCCGGATTCTCTTGGGTTAGCTCTTGAAGTTGTCTGATTTTGAAGATCATACTTTGGGAAAGCCTGTTCTAAATTTTAGCTGGTTGTCTGTCCATCTGTTTCACTCATGCTGTTGCGTGGCTCACATTTTCTGCGTTCTGACACTTTAGCTGAGTTTGATTTCTGGTAAGTATTGTGGCTGCTTAATTCACTTTGGGGTGTGATTTAAAATTTAAGCAAAAGCACCCAAACTAGGGTTTAATTTTCTGTTATTTTAGTAAACATTATATTTCAGATCCATCTTTCATAAGCATACTATGTAATCTCTGGCCAATGTCCTGCAAGTGGATGTTGCTTCTATTCCTCTTGGCTGGAAGGACTTTCTTAAAATAAATGTCGGTGTTCCCATGCCCAATGTTTATTTGAAATGAAAACTTATGTTCACTATTGATTCATATTTCTACTGTATTCCTTTTATTCCATGTAGCACTTTGGTATCTGGGGAGAAATGCTTTTTGAAACAACATTTGTGTTCTAAATGACAGTTTTTTGCATAACTTAGATGTTATTTTCACAGATATTTCTCCTCCATTTCCTTCTCTTAAAATTAGTTTCTATTATTATCCTGAAAGGACCAGAGCTTCTTTACTGATAACTACTTGAATTTCCTTAGGTAAATAGTGGAGAGTTTAACCATGTATTATCAGTGGGATAGCAAGGTAGATTTTATCATTGAGAACTTCTCAAGATTAGATAAAGCACTGATGTTTTGGAGATCTCAAGTTGGAATAATTCCATTCAAATTTATCTTATAAATGTATTGCTGTATAGATAAAATAAGACTGTCAATGTTTTTAATCAACTTTGTTTCCAGCCTCTGCAAAAGTCAGTTGTGACACTATTTGGGAGAAGGACCTCAATTCACATATTTGCTACCAATTCAACCTGCTTTCATCTCTCTCTTGGAGTGAGGCACATTCTTCATGCCAGATGCAGGGAGGTGCTTTATTGAGTATTGCGGATGAATCTGAAGAAAATTTTATAAGGAGTAAGTAGGTGGATGGTGCACTTTGGTATTGTTACAACAAAATGACTGTTTAAATAGTTATGTCCATGCCTGCAAAAATATATTCTGAAAAAAGTTTCTTAAGCAATATTTTTCCTTTCTTAATATGGCCCAAACTCACCCAGAATGATCCAGAACCATAGGCTATTCCATTTGGCACCCAGTCAAGTCTTTCTTATTTTCTCCGTCTTGAAGAAGAGAGCATGAAGCCACAGCAAGGGGCCCAGGAGAGTTGCAGCTCCAGCATGTGGATCAGGGAGACTCTAAATCTAAGTACTAATTCTTTCTCTTCTGGAGATCTTAGCCATTGCATTTCTATTAATAAATGGAATTATTTTATTCCATTAATAAGTATTATTTTACATTTCTTTTTTTTAATGTGGGGTACAATTCAGGGTTAGGTTACAAATGGTCATTATGAAGGTACCCTTGTTAATGAAGTATGCCCCCCTTTTCTCCACTGGCAGTTTCCCATTACTCACTACTGCCAATCCTTTTCTTATAGTGTTATGATAATTTTCAAGGTCCACTTATGAGTGAGAACATGTAGTACTCAGTTCTTTTTTCTGTGATAAATCACTCAATATTATAGACTCTAAGTCCATCCAAGTTGCTGCAAAGTTCTTAATTCTGTCCCTTATGACTGTATAATATTCCATCGTGTATATATACCACATTTTTAAAATCCAGTCCTCTTTCAATGGGCAGCACGGTTGGTTCCATGTTTTTGTTATTGTAACAATGCTGCAATAAATAGGGTGTGGAGGTATCTTTTTCATAGAGTGATTTGAGTTCCTCTGGATCCATTAATAAATTATTAAGTAGTTTGTTAATTCAACAAAATCGTATCTATCACACACTGCAGGTGTATCACAGGCCTTCTGGTGGCTGCCAAATTTTGTTTGCATTTAGTGGGAAAAGCAAAAGCACACACATGTTAACTAACAGTATAAGACAATAATATAAGCTGTTAAAAGAGTTGGACTAATGAACTGGGATTTATGCTTCACTTGTCACCTAAACACTCCTTGTTCTTCTCCTTTATAGGTGAAACTTGTTTGTATGTGTGTACATATACTCTTTAAAATTTTTGGAAACAGTGGAAAGTGTCATACAACTAGTCACTTTCATTAACAGTTTCTGATGCTATTTTTTTTTCAAAATTTTTGCACACATTATGGTACATGTTTATTTAAGAGTAATTTTAAAAATTTATGTATACAGAAAAAAAAGAAAAAGCTCCCATAGTTTTACAACCCAGAGATAACCATGTTTTTCTGCAAAAAAACATATAAGTGCATGCATACTTACATAGTATGTATAACAAAAATGACATTGTATAAAAACAAGGCAGCTATTGCACAGTGGCTAGGAGCAGGGACCAGATAACCAGCACACAGTTTGGTAATCTGCTTATTTTGTTTACCTGCATATAATAAACATTTGTCCATGTCTATAAATATAGACCTACATCATAATTTTACATCTACTTAGTAGTATAGATTAGCAGTAATATATTGTTATAATCTCCTCCTATTAGGGATATAGGCAAGTTTACTTATTTTATTTTTATTTATCTATCACTATAATAAACCATTCTTGCGCATACCTTTATGCATAGATTTCCAATTATTTCTCTAAAAGTTTATAGAAGTGGATTCCCAGGATGAAAAAATAAGCACCCTTTAAAACTTTTGAAAGTCATTAATATCTCCAGAAAAATTGTAATAAATGGATGAACAGTACATGACTGCCCTTTTCCCATAGCTATGCAAAAATGGGAAATTATTATTGAAACTGTTTTGAGTAAGTCATAGTACAGGAAAACATCAATTTCCAGAATCATTATTAGGCTGAAATGTTTTTTATGTAAAAGTTTGCACACCATTTATGATTTACAATTGCTATCTATCTTAACTGCCAGGATTTCTCATGGGAGAATTTGGGCTTATTCATCAAATTTGAATAACAATTTTAAAAAATAAGATATGCCAGAGACTTTGATTTAAATGTCTCAGTTCTATAGTTCGTCTTTGGGAATCATTTAGGAAAACAGAAGTCTATTCACAAAGACAGAAACCTATTCTGACCACAGCATTTTTAAATGATGATAATGGTCAAATGTTTCTTGCTAATCACTGGTGAATGTATACCTTGGTATAAGGAATTATATAAGTTGTCACGAATGCCAAGGAATAGGCAAAGGAATTTAGCTTTTAACTTGTTATTACAGTGTTATGGGCCAATTTTTTTGTAAAGGTAAATAAACTGTTTTTTGTACCTTCAAATACAGACTATAAATTCCACTGTAATTAGTTACATGTATTATTAAAATAATTGCACAATGAGTATTCAAAATAATTTTGAGATAAGAATAATTAATGTTTTAATATTTTAATTAGAGTTTAAAATATCACTTGGTACTTATCCGGATATGAAATGTGGAAATTTCTCCCTGTTTTATCAATCAATTTCACCTCTTGTCACCATAAGACCTGTTAAATAATTTAATCAAATTGAAATGACTAATCAAATGGACATTAGGAAAAGGCTCCACGTTAATGCTGGAAAGGTGGGATCCACATATAGTATGCTGGTTTTGTTTAGTGATTTTTGGACTCTCAAAATTATAAAGCACCTTTTTCTCTTTCCTTAAGTGGATTAGATTCTTCCCGTTTTTCACAATTGTATTGGAATGGCCAATCACTAAGGATGTTGCAGCCTTATTAGATGACTATAGTGACCTTCATAACCTGGTTAATCATAAAATTTACCATCCAAACTGAGGCTCTTGAAAGTAAAACGTGCTTTGGATTAATAATTCTTCTGGTACAACCAGCATAAACCCTGAGTTTTTCAGGCACTTACCCGGATTATTTTGAATACTCATTGTGCAGTTGTTTTAATAATACATGTTAATTACTGTGCACTTTATAGTCTGTATCTGAAGGTACAAAAAAAGTTTATTTACCTTTACAATGAAATAGGCCCATAATACTGTAACCAGCATAAAGCATGAGTTGACATACAGTCACCCTGTTTATAACCGTTATCTATCAGAGTCTCAATCTCAGGCAGCATCTGACCTTAAATAAACTGGGTTGTAAGCAGATTGACCATAAAAGAACAATGTTCTCCTTTATAGATTAAATAATTAAATGGCAACATTTGAAAGTGTCACAAAATTAGGTACTTTTATTAAAAGTTTCTGACACTGGGTTTGTTTTGTTTTTCCAAATTTTATTGCACAAGTAGTACATGTTTATTCTAGGATAATTTTTTAAATTCACATGCACAAAAAGAGAAATCAAAGAAAAATTTCCCACAATTCTATGATTTCAATAACCACATTTTTCTGCATAAGCATGTCAATGCATGTGTTGATTCATAATAGCTATAACAAAAATGGTACTGAAAAAACGGTGAGTTGCTGTAGCACAGTGGTTAGGACCAGGGGCCACAGAGCCAGCCTGCCACAAAACTTCTCCCACCCCAAGCTGTGGAAGCAGCCTTGAGTCTGCATTGCACATAGCCTTAGAACCCAACCAGCTAGGGATCCTTCTGGATACTCTCGTCCTTTGGATTATGCTGCTCCAGACAATTCTTAGGGGCTCTAGCACTGTACAGCCCCCTGCCTACTCTGCTTCAGCACACCTTAAATTCAGAGACTGGTCTCTGTTAATTTTCCGGGAGTAGCCGGGCTCGGTGGCTCAGCCTGTAATCCCGCGCCTTTGGGAGGCTGAGGTGAGTGGATTGCCTGAGCCCGCGGGTTCGAGACCCGCCTGGGCAGCGAGACCTCATCTCTACAATAAATCAAAAAATCAGCTGGGCATGGTAGCGCATGCCTGTAATTCCGGCTACACGGAAGGCTGAGGCGGAAGGATTGCCAGAGCCCAGCAGGTCGAGGCTGCGGTGGCTGGGAGCGGCCACTGCACTCCAGTCTGGGCGACAGAGTGAGACTCCAACTCAAAAAAAAAATTTTTCCGGGAGTGGCCGTGGACTCCCAAAGGCCCTCTTCCACCCTCTAAAATCCTTAAGTACATGAATTCACAAATCAGATTTCCTCAAATTTGTTAACTATGCATCCTTGGATAGACTGACGACCACTGAAAGACAGTATTTCGGGAAACTTGGATGAATCACTTCACAGCTAAAGAACAGCTTTCAGTGAGGCTTTAGGAGACTACTGTGTTTCTCAGGATGGTGGAGGCTTGCTTTGTCACTGAACACCAAGTACACTTTGGGCACCTTTCCTGTCATTGACTAGGATTAAATTATGATTCCATGATCCAGGAATAACAGAACAAGAAAGAAGTGTAACATGGAATTTTTTTTTTTTTTAACTCTGTAATTTTCATTTCAGAGCACATGAGTGGTAAATCAGTGGAAGTGTGGATAGGTCTGAACCAGCTGGATGGAAACGCGGGCTGGCAGTGGTCTGATGGAACACCACTCAACTATCTGAACTGGAGACCAGGTAGCCACAGTGTTTTCTTTGCCTTCATCGTGTGGTGTCATCTTGCAGCCTTAAACAGCAGCTTTCCCCTTATAGATATAAGACATGTTGTTCTGAAAGTGGTTTATAAACATTTTTTAGCCTGCCTGAATTCCTGTAAGGCAAGCTTTTCTAAACAAGGAAGTAAAGGACAAGAAGGTAAGCTATTTAGCCAAAGGTGCGGGAGGATTTGGGTCAGAGCCAAGATTCCAGTCTGCTGTTTTAAAAATAACAAACTGCAAAATATCTCTCTACTTTAAAACAATAAGATTGAGTCTTTTGCAATTTCGGGGAAATAATTCCATTGTCATGCATGATATTTTACTTCAAAAGCATAGATATAACAACTTATAGGACTTATTATATATGACAAATTCAAGGGCTGTCCCCTTGATGTTAAAACTACATTTCAGTATATATAAAACCAACCACTTTTATTTCTAACATTAAACACACACATTGTATTTTCAGACATACATTTTGAGTCATTTGTTGAATATCACTGTGGAACATTTAATTCATTTATGCCAAGTGCCTGGAGGAGTCATGATTGTGAGTCTACCTTGCCTTATATATGTAAAAAATTCCTAAACCACACTGATCACGAAATAGTTGGTAAGTATTTTTATTTTAGGTTATTCTTACATGTTGTTTACTTTTCCTCTAAATACATTCAAATGCTTCTATATTTTGTTGATAATTCATAACTTAAACTTTGCTAAGGCTCATTTATATTTATGTGAAAAAATGTATAACTACATAATATCTGTTATTCCAAAGGCACCATGAATTTAACAAACACATTTAGGTTTTTACTGAAAACTGAAACAAAATAACCTGAGCATAGCAAATATTTTTTTCCTCTCTTTTTAAAAATGTACACTCTTAGTAACTCTTGTTAGAAAAACAAGGTATATTTTCTTTTTTGGTAGTTTTGACTTTTGTTTGCAGTCTTTCTAGAGATTAAACATAAATTAGAAAATAATTTTATAAAATTCTTTACTTCATCGGTTTTCTATCACACTCTGAATCTCTTATTAGTAACATACCCTCCTCCCTGAAATAACATACAAAACTTTTAGATGTAATTAATTCTTAAATAATGTCTAGTTACAATCTAGTACCTGAAGTTCAGTTATTTCTGTTTGTAAGGTCTGTTATCGCTTTTTGGTTTCGGGGGAATTAATGTCTTAACTCAGAAAGTAGAGGTAAAAACATAACCATTTATAAAAGAATCTTTACAAAAATAATTAGAAACAACTCAATTTAAATAATATGCTGAATTATCATTTTAAAATACCATCTCTTACAATTAGGTTTTAACTTTCATTTTCTTTTAAATAGCTACGGTTAGGAGTATTGTGGAAGGTAGGGGGTGGAGAAAATAAGCAACCTGTCATTTTTTGTATGTAGAAACGTTTCTATTATTTCAAGAATTTGCTGAAATTGCTACCAGCTATTGTTGCCCTTTTTTCTTTTTCTCTTCCTTTTTTCATCTTCCTTTCTCCATTTCTTCTTTCATTTTTTCCTTCTTTCTTATGCCATCTTGCACTCCCTCTTGCCACCCCTATGTTTTTCTATTTTTATTTTTCTGACCTACTAATTGAGGTCAGAAGACCAGAAGTGGGAGAAATTAAGCTAAGCATGTTTGGATTATTTGCTGTTGCTTCAAGTTCAACTAATTATTTTGATAATTGTGTCCAGTGACTTCACCCTGTGTTTCCAGCATCCCCAGGTTCCTTGCTTGCCTCTGCCCCTATTTCAATCAGAGAAGGTCCTCTTTAAAATTCCATATTTTAGAAGGGTTCCATGACTTTTTTTTAGGTTGAAAACCATTGGGGTGTTTGATGTCTAAACGTTCTAACATTCTTTCACCATGATTCTAATTGGTGTCAGAGTCCTAGAAGCAATTTTAAAAGAATATTTTGTTTCTCAGATGGCAGTGAAGTCTATTTAACAAATTAGTTCTTAAGGGAGGCACCTAGTTGTAGTTAATAAAATAAGGTAAAAATGCTGTCATCCAGGTTGGGCATAAGCTCCGGAAAAGTAAAGCCAAATTTTAGCAAGCACACCACCACCTTCCAGTCTAATGTCCAAAGCATCATGGCACTGTGCTCCCTATAAGTCCAACCCAGAGTCTGTATCAACCCAGAGTGACACCATAGTCACTCAGACTGACCTGCAAAGGGTGACCTATTTGTCATCCTTGTTTTAGAAATAGTGAGCAGAGTTTTAGGTTCTTTTCAGTTGAAGATAAATATCTACATCACCAACATACTATTTATAAAATCCTTGAAATTCCATTTGAATTGTGTTCTATAATATTCATTTTACAATGTAAAAAGATTTCAAAAGTGAACAGCAGTTAAATTTCATACCTGGTGCTGACTCTCTTCTTTCATTATATGACTTTTGTCAAGTCTCTTTTCTTATTTTTTTTTTACTTTATTACTTTTTTAAAAATAGATTTTATTGTGTATATTTCAAGTATACAACATGATAGAATAAAATCCACATATATAGTAAAATGGTTGTTATAGTGAAACAAATTAAAACATTCATTATTTCACATAGTTATCCAGTTCCCTCCGTTAGCAAGAGTGACTATAATCTACTCATTTAGCAAAAACTCTGTATGCAATACACTATTATTAACTGTAGTCCACAAACTGTACAATAAATCTTTAGACTTGTTCATCTTCCACTTTGTGTCCTTTGACCTGCAACTCCCCCATATAGCCCTCACACTCTGCCATCCCTAGTAACTTTTTATCTATTCCGCCTTTTTATGTCTTTTGAATCAATAATTTAATTTATTTGCATTCAAAGTAATTATTGATAGGTAAGGATTCACTGCTGTCATTTTGTTCATTGTTTTCTGGTTGTTTTATGGATTGTTCCTTCTTTTCTTCTTTACGATTTGGCGATTTTTTTTTTTTTTTTTGGTAATGCTAAGTTTTGATTCCTTCCTCTTTATCATTTGTGTATCTGCTATAGTTTTTTGCTTTGTGGTTATCATGAGGCTTACATAAAACGTCATATAATTATACACAATTTTACATGGATAACAATTTATCTTTGGTTGCATACAAAAACTCTAGACCCCCTACAGTTAAAATTTTGATGTCACAGTTTATATCTTTTTATATTGTGTATTTCTTAATTTATTGTTATGTTGTTATTGCCATAGTTATTTACCATTTTGAGTTTAACCTTTATTCTAGAGATATAAATAATTTATAGACCACCATTATAGTATTCAGGTATTCTGAATTTGACTATATATATTTACCTTTATTAGGGAATTTTATACTTTTATATGTTTTTGTATTAGTAATTAGCATCCTTTCATTTCTGCTTTAAGAATTCCATTAAGCATTTCTTGCAAAGCAGGTCTAGTGATCTCTCAGTTTTTGCTTGTGTAGGGAAGACTATTTTTTCCTTCATTCCTGAAGGACAAGTTTGACGGGTATATTGTGCTTGGCTGGCAATGTTTTTGAGGGTTTTTTATGTTTTTTCATTCTGTTTTTGTTGTTGTTTTTCTTTCAGTCCTTTGAATATATCATCTTATTTTCTCTGTCTCTGCAAGGTTGCTGCTGAGAAGTCTGCTTGTAGTCTAATGGAGATTCCCTTATATGTGACTTGACACTTTTTTCTTGCTGCTTTTAAAATTTTGTCTTTGACTTTTAACAGTTTGATTACATTGTGCCTCAGAGAGGGCCTCTTTGGATTAAATTTGTTTGGGAATCTCTAAGTTCATAGATTCAAATGTCTATATCTCTCCCAAGACTTGGGAAGTTTTCTGCAATTATTTTATTAAATAAGTTTTCTGTCTCTTTCTCTATAGAATTTCCCTTTCTGAAATTGCCATAATGTGAATGTCTGTTTCCTTAGTAGTTTCCCATAAGTCCTATATTTTGTCTTTATTATTTTTATTCTTTTTTTTTTTTTGACTGGATAATTTTAAAAACCCATCTTCAAGTTTGCAGATTCTTCTGCTTGAGCTAATCTTCTGTTGACACTCTGTGTTGTATTGCTTAATTCACTCATTGAAATTTTCAACTCCTCCAAGATTTCTGTTTGTTTGTTTTATGATATTATCTCTGGTGAATTACTCATTCAAATTATGAGTTCTTTTCTTGGTCTCATTGGAATTGCCTACCTGTATTGTCTTATATCTTACTGAGCTTTCTTAAGATCATTATTTTGAATTCCTTTTCAGACAAGTCTTTAATTTCCTTTCCTTTAGAGTCAGTTACTAGAGAATTATGATGTCCTTTTAATGATGTCATTTTTTTCTTTCTTCTTCGTCTTTTTTTTTTTTTTTTTTGAGTCAGAGTACCACTCTGTTGCCCAGGATGGAGTACAATGACATAATCACAGCTTACTATAGCTCAATGTCCTGGGCTCAGGCTATTCTCCCACCTCAGCCTCCCAAGTAGCTGGGACAACAGGCATGTACCACCATTCCCAGCTAATTTTTTTATTTTTTGTAGAGATGAGGCCTCACTATGTTACCCAGGCTTGTCTGGAACTCTCGGGCTCTAACAATACTCTCGCCTTGCCTCCCAAAGTGTTGGGATTACAGGCATGAGCCACTGTGCCTGGCATCCACTGTTGCTGGCAATGATAGCTGCTTTTCATGTTTCTTGTGTCACTGCATTGCTGTCTCCACGTCTGGTAGAACAGTCACCTCTTCCAAACTTTAAAGAGTAGCTTTCATTGGGAAAGACTTTCACCTAAGGTGGATCTTAGGGTACCTATTGGAAAGGATATGATTGTTCTCTTTCTGAGTGGATGCACAGGGTTAGCCTCCGTGCAGCTTCTTTAGCTGGAATCAACATCAGCATGACTAGGGGTGCCTCAGTGGCCTAGGCTACAGTATTAGTTCCAGCTGTTAGAGTCCTAGGCAAGAACTTTTGGGTTTCCGTGATTCTCATTTTCTCCACAAGGGGCATCTTAACTCGAGGGTACCCCTCTTGGATTCAGGGATGAAATGGCCCACAAGCTGCTGCAATGGTGCTGGGGTCCAGGGCACAGATGTTCAGAGCCAATGAGATGCTGAGGTCCTGGCTCATGTACTTACTGTGGCACTTGGGACCTGGGGCACAGGTTCACTCTCCAAGGCATGAGTGGATACGGATTGCCCACAAAGCCAGGGCCTGCAACTCTTAGGCAACTCAGCAGCTTGGACCCAGATGACAAGTTTGTAGTTGTGACTCTGACCCTAGGGGGCAGGGCACAGCACTAGCTCAGCTCCAAAGAAGAAAGGATTCCCTGGAGGCTTGATGCTGGAGAGCTGGGCACAGTTATAATCTGGGAACCAGAGCACCTAGTGACAACTCAAGCTCTGGGAGATAACTCTAGACCCTGAGATGGTGGGACACAGTAATATCTGAGACTCTGTGAGGCCAAGTGCTGTGGCAACAAGGACCCAGGAATTGTGGAGCACAGCCTGGCTTGGGCTGCAGGGGACAAAGAGCAGCAAAAGGATGGCTTCACTCTTCAGGCTCTGAGAATTAGTTCAATTTCAGGGAAGCAGGGTGCTACAGTTGCTTGGCCTGGCGGGAGGGGTGTCTCAACTCAGCCAATGCTGGTTCCCTGGGACAGAGGGTGTCACATCAGCTCAGCCCTGGGAAGCATGGCTACTCAGCCAAAGAACTGATTCCCCTGGAGGTGGGGTGCTACTTCAGCTCAGGTGCTAGGGGATGACTGCTTTGGGCAGCCAAGCACTGTTTTCCCTGGAGGTGGGGCACCACTTCAGTTCAGGCACTGGGGTAAGACTGCTCTGGGTAGTCAAAGCAGGGATTCCCTGGGAGGCAGGGTGACACTTTAGCATGGGTACTGGGAGGCATAACTGCCCTGGAGACCAAGGCATCATTTATTTGGGAGTCAAGGCAATAAACCAGCTCAAGCTCCAAGGGGCAGGACATAGCAGTATCTGAAAGGGGTAGATGGAGCAGCTCCATGGCAGCTTGGCTCCACAGGGTAGAGTGGGGATCCCACAGGTTGGCTTGGGGATGGTGGGCCACCAGTTGGATTGGGTGCAGTAAGGATGAAACTTCAAAGATGGAAATATGCCATAGCTACTTGCTTCTGGAGCAGAACATACCCAGTAATGATTCCTTTTTCAGGATGGTGCGGTGTAGTAACTACATGGGCCACAGAGAGAGCACAGCATCAGCTCTTTCTCTGGGAAGAGCACAGCCATGTAGACTCCAAGTAGCTCCCTCAGCTGGACTTAGTGCCTATGAGGACTTCAGAAGTTCCATTGGCAAGAACTATGGGTGACCACAGTGGTAACAGGGACCTCTGGGGTCCTCCTGCTCACCCTTTCCTTACAGAGGGAAATCTCTCTCCTGTCTCTGAGCTGAGGAGACAGGGTGGTAGAGGGAATGGTGTCTGTGTTCTCTGTTGTTTCTGCTACTCTCTTGATACATTCCAGTACTCTCCTTCAGCTACTTTCATCAAAATGCAATTGTTTACTCATTGTTCTTACTGTTCCTGTGGGAGGATGAGTGCCAGAGGTCTTTAGTCAACCATCTTGCTGATGACACTACTCTGCTTACTGCTTACTTGTCTGCATATTGGAAAATGAAATACTGACATTTATTTGAGTCCAGGTTTAGATCTAAATTATAAATTAGATCTTTCTCAGCTGTGAAGATCTAGAATTCCATTATTTATATATCATTTCATAGGTTTCTGTGTTTAATACTTCAAAATTAATCATATTGATGGCAATTTATATAAAGGGTAATAAGTAGTGTTAAAATAATTTTGGAAAATGACATTGCTTTTTGTTGGTTTAAAAAGAAAAAGATACTTGGAAATATTATGCTACCGACTGTGAGCCTGGCTGGAAACCCTACAATCGTAACTGCTACAAACTTCAGAAAGAAGAAAAAACCTGGCATGAGGCTTTGTATTCTTGCCAGTCTGATAACAGTACGTTAATAGACATAGCTTCGTTAGCAGAGGTGGAGTTTTTTGTGACCCTCCTTGGAGATGGTGAGTGCCGACTACCTTTGGCTTAAGCAGTATAAGATATAATGTAGTAGATACTTTTATCAGTAGAGTTGAAAAGAAATTTAAGCTATTTAAAAGTGGTTATTGGTGGTTTATATATTTTAAATTTCTAAATAATATCCAGGAGTGAAAATTTATTGGATTTTTGCAGAATACATGTCCAGAATCTTTGTAACATCTTCACATATCCCAGATATATTAGATAGCTTTTAACTTTTTTAAGAAGCAAGAGTCATTTTCTAAAACTTCTAATTAAAAAACTAAACCTGTAATTTAGCTTTATGGCCACTAGATAGCAGTAGCGTGTTCTGGTTATGTATTCTGAGTAATAAAGGGAATTCTGTAGGCTAATATAGAATTTAAATAATTTTAGCCAATGAAAATGGGTAACTTATTTGGTGAGGTGATTTTCAGGCTGAGCACCATGTTCAGGAATTCTAGGCTCCTGAGCTTCCACCCAGTCAATCATCAGAGCAGGTCTGCTCTCAGTGTGTCATATATTTGACAGAATTCTGCTGAAAAAACATTGACATTGCTGGGTGTGGTGGCTCAAGCCTGTAATCCCAGCACTTTGGGAGGCTAAGGTAAGAGGATTACCTGAGCCCGTGGGTTTGAGACCTGAGCCTGTGGGTTCGAGCTTGGGCAACATGGTGAGACCTCATCTCTACAATAAAATAAAATAAATAAAATAAAAATTAGCCGGGCATGGTAGCGCATGCCTGTAGTTCCAGTTCTTGGAAGGCTGAGGCAGAGCCCATCAGGTCGATGCTGGGGTGGCTGTGAGCATGCTACTGCACTCCAGCCTGGGCAACAGAATGAGAGTCTGACTCAAAAAAAGAAAAGAAAAGAAAAGAAAAATATTGAAATCACTGTCTTCACTTTTCAGTTTTTAAAGATTAAGAAAAAACCCCCAGCCTCTACTTTTATGATCTTTTCAACATTAGGTTTTAGTTTGGAGTGAAAACACAAATCTTTCTCTGTCATTTTCCCTAATCCTTTGCATTTAAGATTAAAGAATTCTGCAGCTGCTTATCTCAACAAGGGTATTTGCACATCTCTCAGCCACTTAGCGTCCTTTCACCCTACCTAGGCCGTCAAACTTTATTTACTTTTCCAGAGACTTCATTACTCCCATCTCAAGACTGTTAAGAGCTTCTGCCCTTTTTCAATGGCAAAAAAGAAAAAAGAAAAAAGACCAAAAGGCAAGACTATCAATAAAAGTTTGTTTTTTTTAAAAAACGCCCTTTTCATAATCCAATGGATTTCTTATTTTTCCTTTCTCCAGGCAGAAGCAAAACCAGACTTTTTAGATCTACTTTTCATATGATAGCAGGAACTAGGAATCTGACTTTCTTAGGCTTTGTCCTTGCATTGGCTTTAGTGCACATTCTGCCTCACTTATAAGGCCTGTATTGAGCAGATCTCGATATGGGAGTGTCTTAGTCCATATTCTGTTACTTGTAGCAGAATACCTAATACTGGGTAATTTATAAGAAGAGGAATGTATTTCTTACAATTATGGAAGCTGGGTCTAATGGCTCTTTGGTCATCTTTACTAATTGGCATATACTTGAGCTTTAAATTTTTCCAAATAGAAGTCAGCCATGTGTCTCAGCAGAGCAGTCTGTAAGTTGATTCATTTGTTCGCGCTCACTTTCGAGGTAAAGGAGCTATATCTGTGAGAGCCTTCTTGCTGATAAAGACTCTGCAAAGTCCAGAGGTGGTACATGGTATCACATGGCGAAAGAGCTGAGTGTGTTAGTTCATGTCTCTCTTCCTCTTTTTATAAAGTCACTAGTACATTCCCATGATTAATCCATTAATCTGTAGGCTCTGCCTTCATGACCCAATCTTAAAGTTTCACCTTTCATTACTGCCACATTGTAGATTAAATTTCAACATGAGTTTTGGAGGAGAAAAACATTTAAACCATGGCAGGGAAAAAAGGTTTAAGCAGGTATTTTTTTTTTTTTTTTTTTT